>NW_022436991.1:4391193-4393148 GCF_009761245.1 Sapajus apella | reverse complement strand
CATGCAGACAAAGTTCAATAAGGACAAATACTGGCAGAAAAGTGGGGACACAGGAACCCTCAGGCACAGCTGGTGTGAGGGTACACTGGTGTGACCTGTTACTATATAGTCAAAGAAGATTCCCAGACACAAGGACCAGCAGTTCTACAAGAAAGTCTTACAAAGCTCCTTAGAAAGACACATACAGAAATAATCATTGCAAGGTTATTTGTGGAAGGTGGAGGTAATGAGGTTGTCTATCACTGGGGAAGCAGGCAGGTAAAAGTGGATGAGTAAATACCATGGAGTATTAGAAACGACATTTTTTTTTCTTTCTTTCTTTCTTTTGAGATGGAGTTTCGCTTTTGTTACCCAGGCTGCAATGCAGTGGCACAATCCCAGCTCACTGCAACCACTACCTCCTGTCCAAGTGATTCTCCTGCCTCAGCCTCCCAAGTAGCTGGGATTACAGGTGCCTATCACCATGCACAGCTAATTTTTTGTATTTTTAGTAGAGTGGGGGTTTCACCATGTTGGCTAGGCTGGTCTTGAACTCTGAACTCAGGTGATCCACCACCTCCTCTGCTTCCCAAAGTGCTAAGATTACAGGTGTGTGCCACTGTACCTGGCCAGAAGTGACATTTTAGATGTACAAATAGCAATAGAGATGGACCTTAAAGCTTTAATGAGACACGAGGGGGAGTAAAAAAACAGCATAGATGATTAGTACAATTCCACATACATCAATCTTTTTCAAAGCGTACATATTGGGAGAGTAACTTGGCACATGTACTTTGGAAATGTATTTGCTAGTATTTACTAAAGCTCAATATAAGTACCTTGAACCAGCATTTCTACTCCTGAAATTATACTCAGAAGATATGAGTGTTTGTGTCCACCAAAAGTCATGTCCATGTTTAACCCATAATTAGCCCCAAACCAGAAACAGTTGTTAATAAAGAAATTGCGGTATATCCATACAATAGAATACAATACAACAATGAAAACAGACAAGCTACACAACATGGATGAATCTCATAGACATCCCATTGATCAAAAGAAGCCAGGCACAAAGAATAGATACAGAATGCCTCCTTTAACAAAGCTCAAAATCAGGCAAAACCAACCAACGATGTTAGAAGTCATTACACTGGTTTCTTTGGAAAGGATAGACTTTAAGGCTTGACAAGGACATTTCTGCAGTGCTAGAAACATTCTATGTGTTCATCTAGGTGGTGATTACACAAGATCTATGCGTATGTAAGAAAACATTAAGCAGTCCATAAAAGATCTGTGCTGTTTATGTTAATTATACCGTAACAACAAATAAAACTTAGAATGGGGGACTTTCAAAAGATATGGATTCAATTGACAACACCAAGTACCGGCAAGCATGCAGAGTAATTAGGAATGTTCATATACTGCCAGTAGAAAAGCAAAATAACATAGCCTCTCTCGAAAATAGTTGGGCAGTTTTTTATAAAAAATACACACTTATAATTTGACCCTGTAATCCCACCCTGGGTATCCTAAAGAAATAAAAACATGTTTGTACAAAAACCTATATGCAGGGCCAGGCACAGTGGCTCATGCCTGTTATCCTAAAACTCTGGGAGGCCAAGGCAGGTGGATCACCTGAGGTCAGAAGCATGAAAGCAGCCTGGCCACCATGGTGAAACCCTGTCTCTACTAAAATTACAAAAATTAGCTGGATGTGGTGTCGGGTGCCTGTAGTCCCAGCTACTCGGGATGCTGAGGCAGAAGAATCGCTTGAAACCGGGAGGCGGAAGTTGCAGTGAGCCAAGATGGTGCCACTGCATTCCAGCCTGGGCAACAGAACTGACTCAAAAAAAAAAAAAATGCAAGAGGAAGGAAGGAAGGGAGGGAGGGAGGGACACAGAGAAAGAGAGAGAGAGAGAGAGAGAAAGAAGGAAGGAAGGAAGGAAGGAAGGAAGGAAGGAAGGAAGGAAGGAAGG
>NW_022436991.1:4327525-4391093 GCF_009761245.1 Sapajus apella | reverse complement strand
GGGGGGGAGGGAAGGAAAGAAGAAAAATACACTATATGCAGATATACAAATGTATAGCAACTCTATTTGTAATTACCAAAAACTGGAGAAAGTTCAAATGTCCTCCAAAGAGGAAGTGGATAAACAGACATCCACACCATGGAATACTATTCAGCAATTAAAAACAAACAACAAACAAACTCTTGATGCATAACAACCGGAATGAATCTCACAGGCATTACCCTAAGGGAAATAAGCCAGCCTCAAAATGTTATTATTTTAGTCCATTCAGGTTGCTATGTAACAAAATATCACAAGCTGGTTAACTTACAAGCAACAGAAAATTATTTCACACCATTGTGGCAGCTAGAAGTTCAAGATCAGGTGCCAGTATGGTCAGGGCCAGCATGGCGAGGGCCTTCCTCCAGGTAGAGGGCCCTCGTCCAGGTTGCAGATGGCCAACTTCCCATTATATCTGCACATGGTAGAAAGAACATGAGAGAGCTCTCTGGCGTCCCCTTATAAGGGCACTAATCACATTCATGAGGGCTCCACCCTCGTGATCTAATTACCTTCCGAAAGCCTCACTTCAAATCAGCATCATATTGGGGATTATATTTCAGCTTGGGAAACTGCAGGAGGACACAGACATTCACTCCATAACATGACTTTGTTGAAAAGACAAAATCATAATGACAGAGACAGGTCAGTGGGTGCCAGGGGCTATGGATGGTGGAAGCATCCAACTATAAGGAATAACATGAAGGACTGCTTTGGGATGATGAAACTGTTCTGTATACTGGTTGTGGTCATAGTAGTTACATGAATCTACAAATGTGTTAAAAATAGAATCATGCATCAAAAAAAGAGTCAACTTTACTATATGTACTTAAAGTATAAAACAAATGAGATACTGATTCAGTGTCACATCCCACAATTAATAAAGAACTATATTAGGAATAAACACATATGCACACAAAATATATATTCCTTAAGAATATACACAAACAAAAGATATATATTAAGCACAAACGGTGGCCAATTAAGGGTAAGAAATGTAAATACCTGGAGTGAAGGGGTGGGGATGAAAGGATGTGAACCTAGAAACAAATCAGAGACACATCTGATGATGCACTAGGAAGACGTACAAGATGGAGAAGCAAATGTACTCACAGCCATGGTTTATTATAGGATCAGCAAGGGGCAGGGGACACAGCAGGTGGAGTCTGGAAGAATCCACACACAGGCTCCCAGTGTTCAACCCACCTCTCTCCAGCCCTAGGGATCATTGTGAAGATATTATTTTGGCAACATCTTTGCAGTGTTTCTGCCTAGAAAAGCCCACATTTAGGCTCAAAGTGTGGGTGTTTTATTTATTTATTTATTTATTTATTTATTAATTATTTTTTGAGACGGAGCCTCACTCTGTCACCCAGGCTGGAGTGCAGTGGTGTGATCTTGGCTCACTGCAACCTCTGCCTCCTGGGTCCAAGCAATTCTCCTGCCTCAGCCTCCTGAGTAGCTGGGATTACAAGCGCATGCCACCAAGCCCAGCTAATTTTTTGTAAGTTGGGTGTTTTATTGAGAGGTCGGTCACATAAGCACAGAAACTAGACACGACTATTGAAATTCCAGGCTCCAGGAAGGGAAGCGGGTATTTCATTCCCCAAGGGGGCAAAACAGTGTTTTACATAGTTAGAGAACAATGCAAAAGTTCCCAGATGCCAGTCAAGAGCCAAGCCTGAAAGCAAGCCTTTCTAAAGATGGCAACCTCACACCAGCTATGTTAATACTCTCTTGCCCTAGGGCCTTGCACAGACCCATGTGGATGTGCCACAAGAGCCTGTCATCCAAAAAAATATTAAAATGATTTTTAAAATGCTAGGATCTGCTTCTGGTTTTCAATTCTATTATTTAAGTCATGCAACAGTGTTAACCCGGCAGGCTCACTAGCATGATGGATGGATAAATGAGTGGGTGGGTAGGTCAACAGATGAACGGATGGATAGGTAGATGGATGAATGGATGGATGCGTGGATACATGCAAAATAAAATCAAGACTGTATGAGCCAAACAAAACAACGCCTTGAGCATTCTGTTTCTAAAGATGCTCTCAGGAATGCAACCACAGAGAAACTCTGCCCTCGCCTCCACCCCATGAGGCAGATACTGGCCATCAGTGACAGAGAGGCACAGTGGACTCCTCAAATTTTCTTGCCAGATGTAGGTGATGGGGGGATGGAGGCAGCAAACTACATTGCCATGTGTGTACCTATGCAACAATCTTGCATGATCTGCAGATGTACCCCAGAACCTAAAGTACAATAAATAAAAAAAATTATGTATATATATATATATATATATATATATGTATACACACACATGCACAGCGCGCGCGCGCACACACACACACACGTAGCATCTCTGCAAAAAACAAATCAAAACAAAAAAACTAGTCCCAGAAAGCTGACCTGAATGTATTTTTTTTCTCTCACCTTTGGCCTGACTGTCTAACAACCAAAAGTCACCCAATGAAAAAAAAAAAAAATCCCTCAGCAAATGCTTAAAACCAGAGAAATCCCCCAAAATACACAGCGGTAGAGGACAACTCACAAATCTCAAGAATGAGATAAAGATGGAATGATTCTCGCCCTGCTGCAATGACCCTCCCAGCCCCCCGGCACCAAAGCTTCTGAGATTAAAAAGAGAAATTCTTTAATATGTGCAGTTTCAGCTTTTTAACGTTTCAGGCATGAAAGAGTTTTTGCTCCCTAATGATGTGCCTCAGATGTAGCAAGACCTGGTCTCTGTTTCACTAAAGAATTGCCTTTGTGTTCACCACAGACTTTCCTCACCTCAAAGACAGATGCTCAGTCAGAACAAGGAGCCTGATGATACATACAAACTCTCTGATATTAATTGATCTGCTCTTAGTTTTCAGTTCTTCTATTATTTAAGACACGTGACAGTGTTAATCAGGCAGGCTCACTAGCACTACGGATGGAGAGTGAATTAGTGGGTAGGTTGATGGGTGAATGGATGAAGAGATGGATAAATGGACAGATGGATGAACGGATGGACGGATGGATGGATGAATGGATAGACGGATGGACGGATGGATGGATGGATGGATGGATGGATGGATGGATGCAAAACTGGATGAATGGATGTGTTGATGGAGATAGATATAGACAGAACTAGATATAGACAAATAGAAACATTGTTAAAGAGAGAAAGAGGTAATTATCTATTTTTGCAATAAGTATTTATCTACTCTGGTAGTTATCCATTTTTGCAGCAAGTATTATCTATTCTAGGTAAGGCATTGTTCCAGATGATGAGTATGTAACAGTAACCAAAACAAACAAACACAAACAAACATCCCCTACCTTCCTATAGCTTACATTCTAGAGAGGGGGAGGGAGAGGGGGAGGGAGAGGGGGAGGGACTATAAAAAATAAATATAATATATAGAATTATAGATGGCATTAATTACTATGGGGAGAGAAAAATCAAATAAAGCGGCTTGGGATTGTCTGGAAAGAGGTCCAATTCTTAAAAAGTAGGCTCAGGAAAGGGCTCACCAGAAAAGTGACCTTTGAATAAAGACCTAAAGGAGATGAGAGTCTTCAGTTTCAATATTACTTTTTAAATTGACAGATTTAACTACTCAAAGAGAAAAAAAAAAAAGGCTTATCCCGCAAAATACCAGAACAAGGGAAAAAGTACTGAAGTTGATTTAATACCAACAGGTGTGTAAATGAGATGATGGCATGCAAATTCTTAGTTCCTTGTGAGATTTATGTTGGAGAAGAATAGCATGACATGGGCACACTTGGAAGAAACTGCTGGGCTATCACCAAGAAGGACCTGCTTGGGCTCAAGATAACCAGGAGACATAACCATCCTTTATGTTATAATAATGTGGTAACACAAAAAGGTGGGGGGACATGTCTCATATTGACTCAGAAGTAGGCAAAAATGTGAGATCAACCTGGACTTATATACACATGCCTAGGAATATACTGGGTTAAGTCAAAGACAGCAGGAAATTGATATTCTACATAAATATGAAAATGCACATTATGAGCTTTTGAGAATCTCTGGGGATTTTTCATAGATCTCACCCATCACTGGTCAGATAAATATGTTATTTTTGGCAGAATCACATTCTCTACACTTCTGTCTGTTCTGTATTGCTGCAAGGACTGCTTTTTGAACTAGGGTATGACAATGATCCATCTTGATAGTGCTTACGAGTCAATTTAGAATTACAGTGATTACTGAAGTTGGTCACGTATTCCTCTCATCCCTATATGCATACTTCTTTGTGATGTCACTTTGCCGTCCTTTCCACTAAATAATAGAACCTATTTCTCTACCTTCTTGAGTCTTACCTTGACATGTGATTTGCCTTGACCAAGACAATTTCAAAGAAGTGATGGTATGGTAATTCAGAGCCTACACCACAACAGGCCAGAAACATCTACCGTATCCCTCTTGAAATGTTAGCCTGAGACTGACATATGGGGAGTCTGGGCTAGACTTCTCAAGGATGAGAAACCATGTGAAGCAAGGTCTGGCCAACAGACAGCTCCAGAATTGGGAGTGAAGTTGTCATAGACCATCCATCTCCAATAGAGTTCCCAGTGAGTGCAAAACAGCAATAGCCCCAGGAAAGACCAACAGAAGAACCACTCAGCTGAGCTCAGCCCAAATTGTTGACTCACAGAATTGTAAATAAATCAACAACATAGTTGTGTTAAGCCACTAAGTTTTGGATAACTTGTTATGCAGGAATAAATAACTCATACAGATGGTAGCCACAAGTCTCTTCCTATACCTATGGTTGTCAAGAAGATAGGTGAAGCTATTACGAGTGGAAACTATCCAGTCATCAAACAAGTACTACGGAGCTCCTACTATAGGCACATACAGCCTAGTGGCTCACAATAAGCAAGCTTCACAGACACTGCTTTATAAAACATCTTCCAACAAAAGTATTCCTTCATCATAGCATAAGGTGATGATCTGCCCTTGTATGTCCATCCTTGTTTAAGAAACAAACTAAAGTCCCTTCGCTAAAAAGTCTCCTTCCAGTGAGGACAACCCAACTCCTTGCAACTGTTGTTTCCCCTCTGATGATCTTCCAATAACTCACAAAATCAAGACTTTTGACTGTTTATGACTTCACTGGGAAGCCCCTCTGTTGTCATCAGGCCTTCAGAAGGTTGGTCCTTATGAGAAATGCCTGCCCCTCACCCAGCCCTGACAAGCCAATTCATTCCTCCCTTTGTGGGGGACTCACTCTAGTGAAGTGGATGAGGAATAGGATGGGAGTCAGAAAACTTAGGTTCCATTGTGCATCTTCCAGACTTGTGGGAAGATATTTCACCAGCCCCAGCCTTAGAAATGAGAGTAACAGGCCGGGCGCGGTGGCTCACACCTGTAATCCCAGCACTTTGGGAGGCCGAGGCGGGTGGATCATGAGGTCAAGAGATCGAGACCATCCTGGTCAACATGGTGAAACCCCGTCTCTACTAAAAAAAATACAAAAAATGAGCTGGGCATGGTGGCGCATGCCTGTAATCCCAGCTACTCAGGAGGCTGAGGCAGGAGAATTGCCTGAACCCAGGAGGCGGAGGTTGCAGTGAGCCAAGATCACGCCATTGCACTCCAGCCTGGGTAACAAGAGCGAAACTCCGTCTCAAAAAAAAAAAAAAAAAAAGAAATGAGAGTAACAGAGCTATACAATCTAGGAGTTGTTATGCATCCTTAAGGATACACTTACTGGCAGGGAGGAACTGCTCTAAGCCAATTTCATACATTACCTATCTTCTCCTTTAACCTCCAGGCATCAGGTGTCTTCCCGGGGTAGGCAGTCCCACCATCCTGATTTTACAAATGGGACTCTGAGGCTCAGAGGAGTCAGGTGACTTGCTCAATGTCACACAGCTAGTTGCAGGAATCAGTCTTTTAACTCAGGCTCATTCAGTCTTAAAAACACAGACTTAGCTAGTGTACATCCAACTGACAGATGCGTTTAGAAGCTTTCTAGTCCAGACAAGCTTGAATTCAACTATTCCAGCCTATTTAGTAATGGGGAGGTCATTACTTCTCCAAGCAGCTTACATTATATTAGGCGGAAAAATGTCTGCCTGAATTTCCTGCTCATGAATCCCTCTTGCCCATCTGTTAACATTAGTAATTCGACCGATAATTAAAAAGCACCTACTATACACCAGGCATTATCCTAAGTGCTTGGGATACACGTATGCAATTGCTCATTCCAAGTTGGTTTGGCCCAGCTTTTAAGAGTTTCCTGCTCAGACTCACACCTCAGCCTGAATTCCCACTCCTGAAATATTTCTTACCTCTCTGTAGTGAGCTCTCTCCACCCTGCTGTAATTCACAATGGACCCTGTCTCTTCCTTCATTTCTCCCCAGGATATCTAAGACAAAGCTGTTTCATGCAGCTGACTTTAGTGAAGCTCCCAGGAAATGGAGGAGGATTACAGCATGCAATAAGCAATGACTTCCACAAAGTTCAGTTATCTCTGTCTTAAAGTTCTTCACTCGCCCCTGCCGGAGGGAATTCCACGTTCCCTAGCCTTTCCTCAAAGCCCAGCTGCTGTCATTTTAGGGCAGTCCTCTACCAAGTCTCTTCTCTGTTTCCTTTTAATTTTTTGCAATTCTTAACATACCGAAGACCCTCTTTCCCTGAGCTGTGAGAAGACCTCAAATTACTATTTTTTGAAATGCATACCAGTGCAACTCTTCTTAACCTAAGGTCTTCTCATCTCTACTGTACCCCAGGGGAAATTTCCCTGAAAATAAGCAAACCACATCAATTAAAGTATTTTTTCTGGGAAAAAAAATATGCAGTTGTCTCAGAAGGATTCTTCATGATCCTCCTAGGTCAACTAATTCAAATAACAACCAACTTTTTAAATAGAATTTTTTTCCCATTAATTAATAGTCATGTCAACTATTAAACCTGCACCTTAGCATATGATATGCTACATTCATTTCTTCATCTTCCAGATGTAGCAACTGAGGCTCAGAGAGAAACATTATTATCACTAGCTTTAAATCGCTGGGCTAGAAAGTGGAAAAGTGAAGATTGAAAGTCTGTCCCCAAACCAACACACCTTGCCAGTGCCTAAACTATGATCAGGCAAGAAAGTGCAGCACTTAAGGTGACACTCATTCTTAGGGGCTGACTCTGCACAAGCATGAGCCTGAGAATGGGTGCTTCCTTAACAGCAGGGTACCTAGAATGGAAGTTCAGGGAAGTGCAGGGTGAATGCAGCTTTAATTTGCATCCTAAGCACCTCACTTGCCTCACCACAGCTGAGGCACTAACCTCTTCAGTGCCCGTCCTGACAGGGACACTAGCCTGGCCCTCTGGGCTCACACAGCAACTGGTGTCTGGCTTTCCCTGAGCAGGTGGTGCTGATTAATGGTGCTGTTAAGAGATCCAGCTGCTGCTTTCAGTTTCCCCTTCCTGCAGAGATCCGTAATTACTGGGCTTCACCTGTTGAGTTTCCTTAAATGACATGAGTGTGCATTTTTAAGTGGGAAAACAATTCATTAGGAAGTGCCAACATCTCAGAGGAGGTAAATCCTCCAGTTAATTTCAGAACCACACTGCTTCAGCCACATAAGAGAGCAGGCCAAGGATGTGCTGCTTTTATCTGAATGCCACCAAGCCAAAGAACAAACCTTCAGCAGATGGCAGGGAGTGGCCTTGAGAGACCACGGGGAGGGGCCATGAGATCAAACCACCCTTAGCCATCAACCTTTAGCATCCTCCCTGGTCCCCCGATAGCTCAGCACCCTGGGAATAATGGCACCACCCAGGCATTTAGGTACTGCTTCCACATGGCCAAAATTGCTTTTGCATTTTATTAAATAAAATGCAAAAGTCTAGCCTAAAGTTATTAACAGATATTTTAGTCTAAGATAAGTCATCTTACAGTATTAGAATTCAGGTTACAAGACAATCGCTCTCACCCCCATTGTCAATCTTCACATTTGGGTAGATTTTTGAAACTTCAGGTTCCTACACTCCAGATTCTTATTTAATTAGTCTAGAGTGAGGCCCTGGACATCAGTATTTTTTTTTTTAGAGCTCCAGCCTTCAGTGGCGACTGATGTGCAGCCAAGACTGGAAACCACTCTAGTTTGTATCTTTCTTTCTCTCTCTTTCTCTTTCTTTCTTTCTCTCTTTCTTTCCTTCCCTCCCCCCACCTTCTTCTTTTTTTTGAAACAGGGTCTCACTCTGTCACCCAGGCTAGAGTGCAGTGGCATGATCTCGGCTCACTGCAGCCTCCACCTCCCAGGTTCAAGCGATGCTTGTGCCTCAGCCTCCCCAGCAGCTAGGATTACAGGCATGCACCACCACACACGGCTAATTTTTGCATTTTTAGTAGAGACGGGGTTTAGCCATGTTGGTCAGGCTGGTCTCGAACTCCTGGCCTCAAGTGATCCACCCCCCTCAGCTTTCCAAAGTGCTGGGATTAGAGGCATGAGTCACGCCCTGCTAGTTTTTTGTTTTTTGTTTTGTTTTGTTTTGTTTTGTTTGATAGATTACAAAATACTTTCTAAAGGATAGGTCCTAGATCTTATCACTGTATTGCCCATACCAAGCAAGATGCCTGGCACAGAGTGTGCCACTGATACATGTTTTATGAGTAAAAATAAGTAACGTAACTTGATGGCTACTAGAGGTAGGAGATGGGAGAGAGAAGGAGCAATGGGGAGAGGTTGGCCAAAGGGTACAAAGTAAGTCAGGAAGAATAAGCTCCTGTGTTCTGTTACACAGTAGGACGACTGTAGCTAATGACCATACATTGCATATTTCAAGATAATCAGAGAAGAGGAGCTTGAAAATTATCACCACAAAAAAAGGTAAAGGCTTGAAGTCACGGACATGCTGACTACCCTACTTGATCATTACACAAAGTATACATGTATCAAAATATCACACTATACTTATAGACAGGTATAATTATATGTGCCAATTATAAACGAAATTTTCAGACGTCCCTTCATTCTTTTGTTTATTGCTTTTGTCCAATTATTTAACCTTAAGTATATCCATGTATATATACATTTTACATAAATGCATAAAAAGTGAGTATTTCTTTGTGTGTGAATGTGTGTATATATATATGAGAAAGAGAAAGAGGCAAGTAGAAAGAGAGAGGGGGTGGAAAAAGAGAGAGGAGGAAACAGAGAAAAAATGTTTTTTACTGCCAATTTTGGCTCAGTTGCCCTGTCCCTTCCATTCCTACCCCCACTGCCACCTCCCCACCTGCTCCACCACCCACCCCACCAGAAAACCGACATTGACAGTCCAGTCAGTGGTCTTCTATATAGTGTCCATCGTCATTTAATTCTAGACAGACATATAAACAGGCATAAGTGTGGGCAGTCATTGTTTTATAGAAATGGGATCATATTCTACCCACTGTTCCCATGTAGCTTCCTCATTCAACAATTCCTTGTTGCAAGCCCTCCAAGCTGATTTCTCAAAGAACTAAAAATGCAACTTCCATTGGACCCAGCAATCCCATCACAGATATGTACCCAAAGGAAAATAAGTCATTCTACCAAAAAGACACCTGCACTCAAATCTTTACAGCAGTACTATTCATAATAGCCAAGACACGGAATCAGCGCCAATGGTGGATAAAGAAAATATGGTACATATACGCCACAGAATACAACACAGCCACAAAGAAGAATAAAATGATGTTCTTTACAGCACCACGGATGCAGCTGGAGGCTGTTATCCTAAGCAAATTAATGCAGAAACAGAAGACCAAATACTGTACGTTCTGACTTACATGCAGGAACTAAACATTGGATACACACAGACATAAAGACAGGAACAAGAGACACTGGGGATTCCAAAAGCAGGAAATGAAGGAGGGGAAAAGGGCTGAAATACGACCTATTGAGTACCAAGGTTGCTACTTGGGCAATGAGGTCATAAGAAACTCAAACCTCAGCATCAGGCTATATACCCATGTAACAAACCTGCACATGTACCCCACTAATCTAAAAGAAAAAAGAAAAAGAAGAGCAAGCCTCCAAGTCACCTGATATCACTCACCTTCATTCTCCTTACTGAGCTCATACCAGTCCATGGGTGGAAGCACCATTGCTTACTCAGCCATTCCCCTATGGATGAGCACTCACTTTGCTTCCATTTCTGCCCATCAGAAACAACTCGGCTACAAACAAGTCATCTGATGCTTGCAACCAGCCTACAAAGCACAAATATCCACGTGGATCATTCTTCCCATCCCCAGACACATAGCCAAATGCCTGGCAGGCCTGCCCTGACCCCACTAAAACACTCTCTCTGGCCAGGGAAAATTATAATTAATTATATGAGATCACGCATACAAAAAAAAAAAAAAAAAAAAACTTCACAGTCCGCAGAAGGCTTTGTGTCAAAGTCGAGCTCGCACGTGGCCGTGGCCGGGTTCTCTGTGGCCAGCCCCATTCACAGCACGGCTCTGGCAGAAAGCTCTTCAATAGCATCATTAACAGCCCATTGATCCAATTACATTTCTTTCTGTTCCACTTCAGAATTACAATCTTCCGTTCCCCCTGAAAGAGCCCAGATAGATTCCCGATGAGTATCGGAAGAGGTAGCTGCCATCAGGACTTGCTTGATGGACCCAAGCACTCATCTCATAGTGGCACTGGAGGAATTAATCTGGCTGACACATCAGTCTTCTCTCCACCATGGGGACTTGCCATTTCCTCCAGCCTCTGAGTTTTTCTAGTGAGATTCAGGGATACAGCCAAATGTGAGTTAACCCAGGGACATCCTAACACTGCCTTCATTGTGTGTTCCTGGCAAGGGGCAGGCGCTCCATAAATAATTGCTGAATTGAAAAATGCCTAAGGGGTGGTATATTGGGGCTAAAGCAGAGCAGGTTGGCTGAAGAAATGGGCTTTATCCAGAGTGTCTCTTTGCAGGTTGGGCCAGAACGAGAGCTTGAATCTGATTCCCAAAGTAGTGCATAAAATTAAAACACGTACGAGAAAAAGCCAAAGTCAAGACCTTGAATGACAGCTGAGGAAAAAGTAAAGAGAGCTAAATACCTATTCTAAGTCCAAAGGGCAGGATAATGAGGGATACAGGTAGGCAGCAACAGGACCAAAATTGCATTCATTCACTTAGTAACTGTATACTGAAGACCCACCATACGCCGGGCACTGCGCTAAGCACTGGGGAGGTGGTGGTGTAGGAGGCGTGATCCCAGCCCTCAGCTGCTCATGGTCTTAGGGAGGAGGCCAAGACACAACCATAATAGAGCCACGACCAAGACAGGACAGAGCTAAAGCCTATGACAAACGCAAGCCCAGGGAAATTAAAGAGTAAACAGGCACCTAAAACAACCTGGGAAGCATCAAATGCTTCCTGGAGGAGGAGGAGGAGGAAGAATTAGTAACGTTGAATACTGGCAGGTAAACAATTCATACTGTGACTTCTACAGTTAGACTCCTGGCAGATGAGGATGGATGCCCACAGGCCCTGGTAGTCACCAGCCCTGCACACTCCTACCTCCAAATCTTTGTCCATGTATTTTTCCTCTGCCTGGATGGCACTTTCCTGTTTCCTCTCCTAAGTCTGTAAACCTATCATCTTCACTTCCCACCAAGGCACAGCCCACATGCTACCTCCTGCATGCAGCTTTTCCACCTTCCTCTACCTAGAATTAATCTCTGTCTCTCTCTCTCTGAATCCCAATAACACTTTGTTTGCTCCTCTCTTAGAGTACACAGCATTCTTGGCATTGTATAATTATTTGTGTATTGGTCTTATCTCCTCTGCTAAACTATGAACTCTGCAGGGGCAGAAAAACCCTGTCTTAACCACCTTTGTATTCCCTGCAGCACCTTATACAAGGCAAGTGCTTGATACAGGTTGAATGAAGATTGTGTTTACCAGGTTCCAGGTAAATGGAAGAAAGTTAATAGACAGCCCAGCTGGAGGCCGTGGGCAGGTTACAGGCGGGGCAGCTTTCTAACCACTATCAGAAAACCGGCGGCTTGCTGGAGTTGTGAATTTCCCATCGCTGGCTAGAGAGTCTTTAAAAGGGAGATTCTTTTTTAAATGGCTTTACTAGATGATGTCTAACTCATCTAACTTTCGCTAGGTTACTACAATGGAGAATGGCTGATGAGTAAGCAAAGACAACAGAAACCCACCACACAGTGAACTAGGAATAGATGTGTGTTATTGTCAATGTGACTGCTCCTGGTTAAGTGATGAGATCAAGGGCATTTATTAGATTATTAAATATTTAATCAATTAAACTAAAAGGGATCCATTCTCAGACAAATAATGACAGTCTGTCATGAGCAAGGATTATAACTAATATAATTCTAAACAGCTAAGAATTTTTTTTGTAGAGATGGGGGTCATACCATGTTGCCCAGGCTGGTCTCAAACTCCTGGGCTCAGCCCATTCTACTGCCTCGGACTTCCGAAGTGCTGCAAATTACAGGTGTGAGCCACCATGTCTGCCTAAGAATCATTTTTAAAGTTTGATTTAAACAATAGCTAATCCCGGGGCATCAATGGGGTCAGGTGACATGGGCTCCCTAGAGAACGAACCTCAGGATGTCATACAGATACTTAAAACCTTCAATGGCTTCCCATTCTCCTACAACACATTCCTAGTTTTTAGCTTGATGTTTGAGCCCCTTAATAATATAGCTTTTGCCAGCTGCACCTTACAGAACCCAGACACACTCAGACCAGAGGTTTCAACCTCAAGGGCGTAAGAGACTCAGTGGAGGGTGCTGATCCAGGACAAAACCACAAGGGCGTGCCCCAGCTCAACAGCCGAGCAACTTCAGAGGTCCAGCCCCTTTTCCCAGCAGAAATGCAGATTCAGCATTGCAAGCTCTTCTGAGTTTTCAAAAAAAATCAGGAAATTCGGATTTTTTTGGTACAACCTGCCATTTTTCAATGTTAGCTTAAAAATGCTTAAACACTGTGGGGAAAAAAAAGTCCATCTGTAGCTCATAGATCTCTATGCTTTACTTAGACTCTATTTTTTTAATTACATAGATTTACTGAAAGGTGCTAAGCTCGCAACCCTTCAAATATCCCTCCGTGATGTTTCCTCTGACTAGCTTACCCCTCTTCATCTCATTTCCTAGATTTATTCCTGCCCAGCCTTTAAGATTAGCTTTTAGTTGCAGTCATTCCTGCAGAATTATCTATTTCTTTATACTTTTCAATATCATCACAATGTTTTACAATAAACCTGAGCAGCAGATGCTGTCAGTCCCCTTCCACATTCCCTCAGATCCCTTGGTGATTTTGTGCACACAAGTTTCCCCTGTGCCTTCACTCCCAACAGCCTCAAAATATCAGAATCTACTTTATCTGAATGCATGGAGAGCCAGAAGCACCTGGGAATTTATGTGGCCCAAGAGCAGCCCTTAGCTAATGATTGACAGCTGGAGGAGTATAAATACTTCAGATCCCTGGCTTCTTAGCAGAAATGACTTCAAAACACGCTGCCTCCAGATCTCCCCTGCAGACTGGACCAAAGTTATCTTCCACCAGACTTTGTCACCACACACTTGCTTATGTTTTTCCTGGAAACACTTCCGGTTAAATTGGTTTAAAATGAGCCCTCATTTCAGGATCTACTTCTAGGACCTTTGATAGGCAGCTTTTGACATGGTCTCCAATGATCTCCACCACCTTGTGTTCATGCCCTTACACGATCCCCTCGCCATGAGTGTGACATGTTTCTAAATCCAAAGGTGATGAGAGCTGCTTCCAAGATTGAGATAGAAGAGACTGACTTCCATCTTGCTACCAGACTCTCTAGATTGTTGGACAGTCACTCTCTGCCACTTCAGGGCAACGGGGAGTTCACTCTGCCTTTTATGCCCCTGGGAAGCCCAGGAAAATTATCTCTGATTAATGCCATTTCTTCTTTTGGCCCTAATGACAAAATGACAGCAAAATTCAGCTCTACTTCTCTCTTCGCATGCTTTGATAATGCAAGAGAAGACACAGAAGAGACCCACATGGCAAAGAAATGAAGGTAATCTCTAGTCAACAGCCAATGAAGAGCTCAATGCTACCGGTTACTACTGAGTGTGCTTGTAAATGGGTACTCGCGCAGTCAGACCTTCACATGAGACCGCAACCTTGCACCAACATTTGACTGCAACCTTGTGCAAAACCATGAAGCAGAGGACCTAGCTCCCATCCAGATTCCTGGCCCACAACTGTAAGATAATAAATGAGAATCAGTCAAGCTGCTAAGTGATGGGTTGACCTGGTATGCATCAACAGATAACTAATGCCAGATCTCAACATAAGACAATGTGTAATATTTCTATAATTGGAAAATAGTCCATCGTAATTATCTGTCCTGAAGGCCATTCCTGAGCTCCCAGACCTGGGTGTGTTTGTCACCTCACCCTGAATTTAATAATTAATATATCCTGCCTCCCCATCTTTCTCTTCCCCACTAATCACCTTGAGGGCAAAGCTTTCAGAGAGAAAAGGTCTGATACATTTCTTTATTCATCATCTAATCATAGTATCATACAGTAGATGCTTAATAAATGTCGATTAAAGTAATTAATTTATTTGTTAATTGTTTTCTGCATGAGATTTTGGCCAAATGCCTCCCTATACATCATTATTCTCCAGATGCCAAACAAGGGTAAGGCAGGCCTTCAATATTCAGCAAAATCTCCACTCCATGCATCCCCCACATTATTTTCTAAGCAGTTTCTTCTTTTCCATCACCAGGGTGCTTATCAATTTCACATTGACACTTCCTCCCATCTGTTCAATTCATCTGTCGGACGGTCACTCCCTGCCACTTCAGAGCAACGGGGAGTTCACTCTGCCTTTCATGCCCCTCTGGGAAGCCCAGGAAAATTATCTCTGATTAATGTCATTTCTTCTTTTGGCCCTAATGACACAATTACAGCAAAATTCAGCCCTACTTTGCACCACACTTGGAAAAAAATCTGCTCAGCTTTTGTCTGCCAACCACAGCAAAAACTCGATTAACCAGGACTCAGTGCACATGGACAGAGGGTTTTTTTTCCCCTTGGTTAGCAGAAGGATGAAACTGAAAATCCCATTTATTTCCTCCCTTATTACCTGAAGAAAAAAAAAGGAATCAATAGGTTAGCCCACATTGCTACCCACTGTCAATAAATTCTCCCAAAGAAACTGAGTCTCTCTTGGAAAGATGAGCATTCTTGCAGGCCTACAAATTGTGTATTCTGGGACTAAGGATAGTGTTAGAAATTAGGCTGAATCAGCAGAGATCTTTGGCATGTGGAATTTTTATTTAAAACACTATTTGTTATCACTTGTATTCCTGTCTTTGCCCTTCTCCCAGAAGCAAAGTATAAAAAATGTGTGTTCTGGTTTTTCAAGTGTTCTAGATTCTTAAAGTCCAGTTCCCATAAATTGTAGCATATTCTTATTTACATGGCAGAGACACTCACAGACATCTAAGCTCAAGCTTAATAAATTGATGTCTCCTATTCTATCTACGTAGTGGGTACTCACAGTCTCCTAAGCATCTCATCGTCTTCCTCCTCCCTCTGAGACATGAAACTCCTACTTGGAACCTTATCAAGGTCTATGGCATTGTGCAAAAACAAAAACCTTCCTTGTTATGCAACTAACGAAGTGATCCTTTCAGTTCCAGGCGGGGAAGAAGATGCCAGAATGGTAACTCAATAACTTAGCCAAGTTTCAACTCTGTTTTCAGGGAAAGGAATTGCAAAGAAAGGAAATATTCAATTATTGAGCACTGACTATGCCAGGCACTGAAGAAAGAATGCATTTTTTACTCCTAATCATAGCCTGAGGCCCTGCACAATCTGGTCCCTGTCTGTCCTTTTGACTACACCTCTGACCATGCCCCACATCACTTACTATCTTCTACCCACATTGGTGCTTTTTATTTTCTAGACCATGCCAACCTCCTCCTACCCCAGGGCCTTTGCACTTGCTGGTCTCTGCTGAGAATGCTCTTCCCCAGATATGTGCATGGCTCACTCCTTGTCATTCCTCATTCCTTAATTCAAGGTCACCTTCAAAGGATCTATCCGAACTAATCTGTCCACCTCCCGTGCCGAGCCATTCTCTATCTTGTTCCTTTATTGTATTTTCTGCATAACACATCATCATTTTAAATTAACTTAGTTACTGCCTGCCTCCCTGTAAATATATAAGCTTCACAAAAGAAAGGGTGTTCCTGTCTTACTATTGTAAAACCAACATGCCAGCACATGCCTGACATGTAATAGAAGCTCAACACATTTCTAGAGTGGATGAATAAATAACTTTCTCTCTGAATCCTGCCAAGATAAACATTGTTATTATCCCCGTTAACAGATAAGGAAGTTGAGGTTCCAGGCAGATCAGGAAGTTTCACAAGTTTGCACAGCTAGAAGGTGCTGGAGCAAAGCTTACAACCACAGAACTAACTCCAGTGTGTGCATTCTCCATCACTCCTAGACACCGTGTGGGAAGACAGGAGATTATACCTTAATCAATTGTTTTCTAACTTCTGTTAATGAAAAATGTCTGGGCAGCTGTGACAAGGAAAGAAAAAGTCTTTTATCAGCCCACAGCGGTGAGTGTGACATAGCAGGGATGTATCTTCTGCATCAAACATTGCCAGTTTGCCAAACATCAGAATGGAATGAAAGTTTAGGAAACCATTATTTCTATCGCACCTATTTCTTTAGGATCCTCTCAAGGGACAGAGAAGTTCCCAGCAATAGAATGGGTGAGGCAGGCATCTGTCTGTCTAAGATGGTTGGAATGCATGAATTTGATAAACCCTATATTTGGGGAGGGAGGTCTGTCCTTACCCCAAACCTTCTTACCAAGGTGACCTCCCACCAGCATGGAAGCCAGTGTTGCAGCATTGTGAGAAGTGGGCCCTGCAACTGCACCAGCATCCATTTTTCTGGAACCCTCTTCTTTGACTGATACCGTTGCATGTCCTCCCATCCCCATTTCTGTTAATATTCACCCAGGCATCTCATTCTTTGCTGCAATTCTTGTCTCCAGTTCAAAGCTCAAAAGCCTCACAATAAAGAACTGGATTTTACTTTTTAGATCTTGAACCTTGGGGCCATCCTCCCAAAAAAGTCTCTACTATATCTACTCCCCAACTTCCAGTCCTCTCTGAGCATGGCTGATTTAGGGAATTGCTCCAACACAGTTTCAAAGCCTAAAACAACATGCTCAGCTCCGGACATGCCTGTCTGCTATGGTTTGAGTATTTGTGTCCCTCCCAAAAATTCATCTGTTAAAATCCCCAGCCCCAAGGTGATGATATGAGAAGATGAGGTCTTTAGGAGGTGATTGGGTCACAAGACAGGAGCCCTCATGAATAGGATTTGTGACTTTATAAGAGATCTCAGAGAGATCTTTGTCCCTTCTAACAATTCCCTGGTCCCCCAATCACTCTGCCTCTGCTATAATGGCGAAAACTGCTACCAGCACTCTGAGAAGTCACCAAATCAGGAAGATAATGGCTGCAGAACTACCCAGTCTCTGCAAAGACCCACAGGAGCGAAGGGAATGGCATTATGCCATTCTCCCCTCTGAACTCACTTATAAATTCAAGACTCACAGTGAGATTATAGTGAAACGTCAGCCATGTATGAACCAGGAAGTGGGTCCTCAGCAGACACTGAATCTGTAGACACTGAGATCTTGACCTTCCCAGATCTCAAAAAAGTGAGAAATAAATTTCGGTTGTTTATAAGCTACCCAGCTATGGTATTTTGTTATAGCAGTCCAAATGGACTAAGACACTACCCCGTTCTATTTAAAAGAAAATAATTTTTTAGCTCACCACATTTGCTGTGCTGACAATTTCCAACTAGAAGAAAAAGCTTTATGGAGGTGACCCAACAACATGGAGGCAACTCTGTGGGTGGCTACAGGAATCGAAGGGAGAAATCAGAGTTCAAAGGCAAAACCTACACTATCTCCTCATCCCCATTTTTTCTTACTTTAAGCCATTTTTATTAAGAGAGTCATAATGTTCCCTATCTACATGACACTTTCCATCTTTAAACATTAACTAATTAATTGACTGAAGTGGTATCTCGGGAGTATTTATCATCTATCACATTAGCCAGAGAGCCAGGGAACTGTCTATAAAAGCTGTCGAACACTCAGTGGAGGCTTCATCTTTTCGCTTCCTTTCCCAGAAGTGTGTGTGTGTGTGTGTGTGTGTCTGCATATGAATGTGCAGTGGGGAAAAAAAATAAAGAGAGGATTTCACTTCCACCAACTGCTATAAAAATTTACCTCTGGGAGACATGGAATTTCAATTGTGAAATAATCAGTCTTGGAAATTGTCCTGTCCTCCAGGAAAAGAAAAAATAAGTAGTTTAACAGTAATTGCCCTTCAAAACAATGACTAATTATAATGTCTATAAAGAAAAATACCCTGGATACCATTACTCCTAATAAAGCCAGGCGAATCTATAGAAAGGAATTAGCTGGCATGTCTAAAATCTGACAGGAGAGCTCTTGGGGATGGGTCAGAAGGGGAGTGAGCTCCAACCAGCTTAAAAACCTGGATCCAACGCTTTAGGAGGCTTACCACCTGGTGCAAGCCTCTCTCAGCAAATTGGCAAGATTAGCACAAGAAAACAGGCCAGGACTAATTGAGAACCCAAGTTATTTTTCCTGACCTTCCTTACACTCTGTCCCATCCCAGCTTTCTCCATGAACTTTTTTTTCTTTTTTTTTTTTAGACAGAGTTTCCATGTGTCACCAGGCGCCAGGCTGGAGTGCAGTGGCGCAATCTCGGCTCACTGCAACCTCCGCCTCCCAGATTCAAGCAATTCTCCTGCCTCAGCTTTCCAGGTAGCTGGGACTACAGGCGCACACCACCACACCCAGCTAATTTTTTTTGTATTTATAGTAGAGACGGGGTTTCACTACGTTGGCCAGGATGGTCTCGATCTCTTGACCTCGTGATCTGCCCGCCTCAGCCTCCCAAAGTGCTGGGATTACAGGCTTGAACCATCCATGAACTTCTTAACCTCCTCTTCAAGCAGATGTCACGGTGACTGGAACTCATGCCTTACAGCTCCCTGTCTTCCCTTCACCACGGTCCTCTTAAAGACATGTGCCCAGGTAGGGTTACATCAAGGCCCTAAGGCCTTGGAATGAATTTGACTGTCAGATCCTATCTGTTTGAAGCAATATGTGTCACGGAGGACACTGGAGGAAAGAATGAGAGAAAAAGAGCACAGAAAAGAGAACTGGGTGGCAGTGCTAAACACAGACAAATGGAAAAAGTCAGTTCTGGTTTTAAATCCTCTATCACTTCCCTGCTATGAAGCCTGTGTAAGACAATTTGAACTCTCAGATCTTCTGACCTCAGATTCTCAAAGTGGGGGAAAAATATACCTGAAAGCCTACTTTTTAAATTAGCGTTCAGTTGCAGACAACAGAAACCACTCTGGATACTTCAAGGAAAAAGGAAGTCATTACCAGACGTAAGCTAATGTAGAAAACCACTGGAAGGTCTCAAAGAGTTAGAGTTTCCAAGAACAATTCCCTGGTCCCCAAAATCGCTCTGCCTCTGCTATGATGGAGAAAACTGCTACCAGCACTATGAGAAGTCACCAAATCAGGAAGATAATGGCTGCAGAACTACCCAGTCTCTGCAAAGATCCACAGGAGCGAAGGGAATGGCATTGCGCCATTCTCCCCTCTTAACTCAGCTATAAATTCAAGACTCACAGGAGAGTATCTGATTTGCAGAACCTGAGTCATAGGCAGAATCCTAACTGCAAGGGACTCTGGCATATTGACCTTTTAGCATCCCAGCCTCTGCAGTACAGAATGACAAAGTCGGCAGAGGCTGGAAGGGAAACTGAAGGGGCCCATGCACAAAGGCAACCACCCACATGATCCAGGGCTATCAAGAGAATTAAATGGGATGGTATTTACACAGCACCCAGTAGGCTGCCTACTCCTTAGTAGCTTCTCAATAAACACCAGTTATCTTTTACTTTCCTAAAATTTTGCTACAGGTTGGCCCTCTGAATCGTCCTAAAAGAACAGAAGAAAAAACCTGGAAGCAGCAAAATGACCTTCCTAACTTAAATGTGAGGTTTTGGGGAGCATTCTTCATTTAGCCGTCTTATCGAACATCAGTTATCTCTACTTAAGGCATTACCCTACCCACAGAAAGAATGAAACATTTGAGCGGCAGTTTGAGCTTTTACTCTATCCAAACAAAATTGGCAAAAGACCCTCCCACTGGATAATCACACTTACATTACTTATCTAACCACTATATATTTTTTTGGGATGGGGTCTTATTCTGCTGCCCAGGCTGGAGTGCACTGGTGCAGTAACAGCTCACTGCAACCTCCACCTCCCTGGCTCAAGCAATCTCCCACCTCTGCCTCCTAAGTAGCTGGGACGACAGGCACACACCGCCGTGTCTGGCTAATTTTTTGTACTTTTGATAGAGACAGGGTTTGTCCATGTTGCTCAGGTTGGTCTTGAACTCCTGACTGCAAACAATCCATGCGCCTCGGCCTCCCAAAATGCTGCAATTACGGGCATGAGCCACTGCACCTGGCCAAGCTAATCACCCTTTATTGAGCACCTACTAGTTGCCAGGCAGATGCAATTCCTCTCCTTCAAGGAGTTAACAGTCTAGGCAGGATTATTGTGCAAAACTTGTAAGATTACAAATTCTGATAAAATGTTAAGAGAAAATATCAGAGTACCATAAGCCAGAATAAAGACAGCAGAACTGATTCTATTCAGGCAGTCAGGAAAAATCTTCCCGAGGAAGTCAAGTCTACACTAAAACCTGAAGGATGAATAAAAGTTAACCTAGTAAAGAGTGGGAGGGAAGAGCATTTCTGGCAGAGAAAACAGCACATGCAAAGGCTGTTTATTTAAGAAGCCAGAAGAATACCTCTGTGGCTGAAGTATGCTGAGTGAGGAGCGTGGAGTACTAATGACCTTGGCTATGAAACCCTAGGCTATTATCTGGAGTGACATTTTCCCTCAGGTTGGAATTCAGATATGTGAGACAATTAACATTTCATAAAAATAACATTTGAGGCCGGGTGCGGTGGCTCACGCCTGTAATCCCAGCACTTTGGGAGGCCGAGGTGGGTGGATCACGAGGTCAAGAGATCGAGACCATCCTGGTCAACATGGTGAAACCCCGTCTCTACTAAAAATACAAAACATTAGCTGGGCATGGTGGCGCGTGGCTGTAATCCCAGCTACTCAGGAGGCTGAGGCAGAAGAATTGCCTGAACCCAGGAGGCGGAGGTTGCGGTGAGCCGAGATCGCGCCATTGCACTCCAGCCTGGGTAGCATGAGTGAAACTCTGTCTCAAAAAAAATAAAATAAATAAATAAATAACATCTGAAGCAATGTTTGTCCACCTTTCCGTATCTCAGTTGTCTCCTCTGTAGAAGAGAATAGTGTTAACTCTTCTTTGGGTAATCATGAGTGTTAAATAGGAGAGCAAGTACACAATCATTACAAGAAGGCTGGGCCCCTGTGAGCAAAGCAGCAACATCCTCATCATCTTCTTCAGTGTTAAGCCGTACCACTCCAGAGACGTCCACCAAGGACCAGAGAGGTGCTTCCCTGCCTGCATAGCTTCTCAGAGATTCTCTCTAGCCCATACACAGGAGAGACACCCATGTGACACCTTCACCTGGCCCCGTCTGGTTGGACCAGGGTGGACCCCTCCTACTACCTGGATCTATCATATTCCCACACCTGGGAAACTTACATTCAGACAGAGGTGCAATTGATCAGAGCATGTTAGAAGCTGGAGCTGTAAGGTCATGAAGAAGAGGTACCAGGGCCCTGGGCAAGTAGAAACTGGGAAATAGCAACCCCTGAGATTCCAATGGCAGGCGCCAGGCTGCAGAGAGGAGAACGGAGCAGATGTGCAGAGATAAGCTCCCGAGAGTGAAATGACGAAAGCAGTTGATTACAAAATTCCAGGTCCCATGAGGTCCAGCGGCACACACTGGATTTCCAGAGAAACTTCTGTGTCCAGACAATAAAACTTCCTATTCACTTTAACTTCTTTGAATGCGTTTCTGTTCCTTGAAATTGAATTATCACAGTCTCACAGGACCATCAAAATGGAAAGCTGAGGCCACACTTCCTTAAATCATACCTGAAATGTAACCCTATCTTGCTAACAGGTCATAATACCATGCCTGAGGACCCCACCACCAGCTCAAGGCCTTCACAGAGGCTGTTCCCTTTGCAAAGAAAGCTCTTCCACCCACTCTTTTTGCAAAACTAAATCTCACTTAACTTTCAGCTGCCCACTTTGAATATCACTTCTAAAGACTCCCACTCCAAGGTAGACCCTTGCTGCTGTGGTTTCCGTGGCTCTCAGGACTTCCCTTTACATTGAACAACTCGCTTTAGATTACTTGTATGATGGCTGCCACCCCACCATATGTGATATTCCACACTTACCTCCCTGTCTCTTGGTTATTCTCCAGGGTTTGACAGAGTGGGGGACACATAGTAGCTGCACAATAAACATTTGATTAATGCATGATCAATAATCTAAAAGGACCGAATTGACATTCTTTTGAAAAAGAAGAGTTTCTCTTTAACCTACTAGGTGCTCTACTCTACGCAAGGTGTTGGAAATACAAAGATGAATTAGACATGATCCCTGTGTTCAGGTCTTGAGCAGCCTAAGGGAACAGGTGGATAGGTAGGTAAATAAGTTTATTATAACATAACAACATGAGTGTTAGGAGAAAGAGAGAGAGACTATAATAGGGGTATTTTTGAAGGTATCTTGGATGACAAGGGAAGAGAGGGAAAAAGAGTAGAGGGTCCTAGTGGCCCCCATACAACTACTCTGAATTTTTGCAGAAAACAAATGTAGTGAATATCTGATATCTGATTTTTGGCTTCTCCACAACTACTCTGTAATTCTGAATATAGCACTTCACTTTTCCTTTTGGAAAAGCACCTTCCTGCCCTCTCAGTCCACCACCACACTGGTGTTAATGGTACCAATTCAACACCTCTGCCCCCAGAGTCAAGAGTGGATGTGTGTCCCGAGCCTAGTCAATCAGCATATTCCATCCTCACAATGAGTGGTTCAGGGGTGATCATGTGACAGTTTAGTCAAATGAGAGTCAATCTGGGAGTGCAAATTAGTTCAACCCTTGTGGAAGACAGTGTGGTGATTCCTCAAAGACCTAGAGGCAGAAATACTATTTCACCCAGGAATTCCATTACTGGGTATATATCTGAAGCAATATAAATAATTCTGTTATAAAGATACATGCAGGTATATATTCACTGCAGCACTATTCACCATAGCAAAGACATGGAATCAACACAAATGCCCATCAGTGATAGACAGGATAAAGAAAATGTGGTGTATATACACCATGGAATACTATGCAGTCATAAAAAGGGATGAGATCATGTTCTTTGCAGGGACATGAATGGAGTTGGGAGCCATTATCCTCAGCAAACCAATGCAGGAACAGAAAGCCACATGTTCTCACTTACAAGTAGGAGCAGAACAATGAGAACACATAAATACCTGAGGGGAAAAACACACACTGGGGCCTGCTGGAATGGAGGAGGAAAGACAGCATCGGGAAGGATAGCTAAGGGCTGCTGGGCTTAACACCTAGGTGATGAGATGATCTGTGTAGCAAACCACATGGCATAGGTTTAACCATGTAACAAACCCGCACATCTTACATATGTACCCCTGAATTTAAAGGGAGAAAAAAAAATGAGAGTAAATCTCCTGAGGAGAAGCAAGGAGAAAGATAAGCTCTTCTGTCACTAAAGCCCCTAACCTGGTAGCAGCCTTGAACTGCTGAAGAGTGTCTTGGGACTACAAGGACAAAAAAAAAAAAAAAAAAAAAAAAAAAACTCCCCAAAAGTAAAGCTTAAAAGGAAAGCAGCAGGCCTAAGAGAAAAAGTCACTTCTGATGACAGTTTGAACATCTGGACCCAAATACATTCATCTTTGATTTTTCAGTTATGGGTCAATAAATTCTACTTTTTCTACTTAAGCTACAGTTTCTGAACCTCAGCAGGATTGATAGTATTTGGCTGGACAGGGGCTGGCTCGTGCAGTGCAGGATGTTTAGCAATGTTCCTGGCTTCTACCTACTAGAAGTCTACAGCCATTCTCAGCTCCCACACATGGTCACCAAAAGCAGCTGCACTCACTGCCAACTGTCCCCTGAGGGGCAAAATTGCCTCCTATTGAGAACCATTGGTTTAAACCAGTTTTCAGGTTTATATCGCTTGCAACCAACAGTCATGAGCACCCAGTAACCTATCGAATAATGCTCTACCCAATTTCCAGGAATAATTCTCACTCCTATAGGCCTTTACTTTCCTTGGTACCTGGAGCATCTTTCCACAGGCCTTCCAAAGCCAGTCCATTGATTTTACATTTTTTAACTATTGGCGCCAATGGAAGTCAGTCAATCAGATCAAGAACAGCTTAGCTTTCAGTTCTACCAGTACTTTTACAAGTGACATATTTGGGTACATTGATTATACTTTTTCTTCCTTTTAAAAATTTAAACATCTTCCCTCATTTACTTTATTTTAGAATTTTCAGCAGTCAATTTTCTTTTATCCACAGGCCTTCCCTTCAATGGGAAACTAATCAATAAGAAATTATATTTTGCCAAGCTATTTTAAAGTAATGTAACCAGCATATTTTTCTCTCATTCATGACTTTATTGATTGTGAAATGAAAACAGCAACACCGCATCCTTGAAACCCTCATTTCATTAAGCTACATCACAGCCACCTTCATCCATCCCAGCCATCTCTTCCAATGTCATTGTTTTGGGTGAAGCTTATGTTTGATCACCAACCTCATATTTTAAATTGAAGCTCAGCTGGAATAGAATTCTTCCTCCTGAATGAGGGACAGCAGTCTGGTAATTAGTAGCAAGCTCAAGCAGACAGGCTGCCTCCACTAATTCTAACTGAAATTCTTTTTTTTTTTTTTTTAACTAGTAATTACTCTTATCTTGGTGAAGCTGACCTACCTCTTGGCCCCTAAATTGGAGTCTTCCTTTCAAGAAAATGTCACATTGTGTTGAATTAGAAAATCGAAATGGAAATGAAGCATCAAGAGGAGTCTAGCTACCATCTTTTCAATTGCCTTTTGAAACATCATCTGGGTGAGCTTTCAAGACACAGGCACAGTTAGATATGTGGATCTGTTTCATAGATTGCACAGTGTATCTGAAGACATCCATGATGCCTAAGAGGGAAGAAAATGAGCACTGACCTCCCAATGCATACAGGTGCTTTGTAACACCTGGTGATCTTGTTACTGAAACACCAGAGGTTCAGTCTAGTTTCTGCTGCTTGCTGCACAGAAAGCCAATCACTGAGACAATTAGTATTGCCAGGGAAGAAGGCTTCAATTGGGTCCTGCAGCCAAGGAGATGGGAAATCAGTCTCAAATCCATTCCTCTGACTAAAATTAGGGATTTTTATAGCAGGGGAGAAATGTAACCATTTGTGGGAAAACAGGAATTAGGGAGAGGTAAGGAAATAGAGTTGTCAACAGGAAGCAGATGGTTGCTTAGGCAATCATGATGGGTGAAGGGTCTGGTGCTTCACTGTCCAGATGCAGGAATCCGGTGAGTTTCATTTCCTAGATTCTATCTGGGAAGCCTGATGGTTGGAGGCCTGAGAAAGGAACTCAGATAAGACAAATGTAACTTTTCCAAGTTTCAGGACTGGACGGCCAGTTTCTATCTTTATTCAAAATAAATCATAACCAACCATCAGCTCTATGTGACAATTGGGCCAGTTTCAGTCTGACCCAGTTTTTTGGAATGGAAAGGAGGAAGAGACTATCAATAATATTAATAGTAAAGCTATATTGATACTTTATTAGAGAAAGAGAGAAATCTATTCATTTGGGGGAGCAGCTTGAAAGTGTGCCAAGTAAGTGAATCAAAAGCACGTTGGAAACAAGCAGACCAAACATCAACCAGAATGAACAGTCTTGAACCCACAAGACCAAGATAAGCCAAGAACCCACTTTGAGTTTGACTAAAGCAGAGAGTATAAGACCTTCCTGTAGGAGCCCCACTCTTGTTGCCCAGGCTCCATGCCACCCTACACACTGATAAGTTTATCACAAAAACAAGCAAATGCAAAGGAAGAAAGTAGTGATATGATAGGATGACATGTTATCTAGCCAATTCCATCTAGAAGGCAAATAAAGGAGAGAGTCTAGGTGAGATTTGTGCATTTATTCTTTCCAAAGAATTATAGAGCCCTTACTCTTTGTCTGGTACTGTTCAAGGCTTGGAAGACAAGCAAAACAAAAATCCTTGCACTTGTGTGGTATACTCTGTAACAGATGAAGGGTGACATGTCAGAGGACAGTCAATAACTACAGATAAAAGGGATCATATCCAGCCTAGACATTTCCCATGTCCTATAAGCCTCTCCCTGCCTTTGGTAAGGGTGACTATAAACAAAATGTTTCCTGTACCTATATGTTCTCCTCTATTTTATTTGTCATGGAAGCAAAGTTCCATCTCCAGGACAGGAGTGGGTAGAGCAACTTCTGGTGTAGTAGCTCTGGTGAGTTAGCTTGAGCTGAAGCCAATTTGGGCAACTGTCTGCTTAGACAACTCACCCATTCCTGTCTGCCACCAACAAAGTTGGAGCCTCCAAGAAGCAGTTAGGATTAACATAGAGGGTAGTGTCTTAGTCTGTCTTTCCTGGCTATAAAGGAATACCTGAAGTTGGGTAATTTATGAACAAACAAAGATTTACTTAGCTCCCAGTTCTGCAGGCTGTCCATGAAGCATGGCACCAATATCTGCATCTAGTGAGGGCCTCAGGCTACTTCCATTCATGGTGGAAGGTGAAGGGGAGCCAGCATGTGTAGAGATCACATGGCGAGAGGGGAAGAAAGAGAAAGAGGGGAGGTGTAGGGGGTGTGTGGCAATATATTCAAGCTTATGTACATGGCATTTGAGGTCGGGGCATGGAAACTTACTGAGGCACTGTGTGTATGTTATTTGTGTGTGGGAATGAAACCCCCTGACCCTGAAAACAGGACAGGGAGTGAAGTGTGTGGTACGACAAGGAATGCTGAAAACAGCCTCCTGAGAATGCAGTTTGAGTGTGTACAAGGTCACAGGCGCCTGAGCAACCCGCCTCAAATGACCACCTAGTGGAAGTCTGTAGTTAATACAAGCCCTTCAATAAATACTTGGTGGATGGATGCTGGGGCGGACTCTCTTGGAAGAGCTGCCCCCCAGCCCCACTCAGCTGGAGCTGTCTGAGTACTTTGTTCTTGGTGTTCACTGCAAGCTATAAGCTCTGCAGGGAGGTATCAGGCCTTTTTAACAATCAGCTCTCACAGGAGCTAATAGAGCAGTCACTCACTTATTAACATCAGGATGGCACCAAGTCATTCAGGAAGGATCTGCCTCCATGACCCAAACCCTCCCATGAGTCCCCCACCTCCAACATTGGGATCAAACTTCAACATGAGCTTTAGGGGGACAAATACTGGAACCATAGCAGGCAGTCAGCAAAAACAACAGCTAGCACGGGTTACATCTGCTTGATTCGTCCCTTCACATATGGCATGTCTCGTTTCATTTTCACAATTCTATGAAGTGTGTATTAGCCCCATCTCACAGATGAAGAAGCTGAAGCTCAGAGAGACTAAGTGGCCTGCATAAGATCTGTCTGACTCCAAATTCTGTAGCCTTTCTGCCTTGCTGTGTTACCTGTTTCACCCAATAAAATCCAACTCATCAGCATGAGAGTGTTAATGAATCAATAACCTGAGTACTTCCTGGGGATGGCTCTGTGTCTATGCCTAGATTGGCCATCGCAAGGGGAATGAAATTAAGGTACAGTCTTTGTTCTCCTGGGACTAAGTTAGCTAAGGAAACAAGGGGGGACATATTCATTCAGTATTTAAGGAACGATACCAACACTCCACCCACATTTACCTTATCTTGCACAAATACTTGTGGATCCCCAAATGTGCCATTCCTCTGCACTAGTCTGAAATGCCCTTTCCTCTCTCCCCTCTGCTTCAACCGACATCGCCTTCATCTTGCAATAGTTAGATCCCCCAGAAAGCCCCTCTAAACCCGAAGGCTAGTCAGTGGACTTTCTTCTATGAATTCCATCGACCCTGGTGCTTCTCTCCTCTACGAAACTCTCTGAAACAAACAAACAAAAAAACATCAGTGAGAGCATCAGAAGTTAGGGAACCCTGTAAGTGAGATGACTGGGGAGAAAACAAAAGCCTGAGATAGGGAAATGGCTAAAGACAAAAGACAGGAAGAAATGTGTATGTGGCCCAAGATGGTACCATCTGCAACAGAAAACTGGCAGCCGGTAATACAGCTAGGGACGTGATCACAGTAAGAAACGGAACACATTGTTACTCAAAACCAAGTTAATTACGAATGTTCTGCTTTCACTTATGTTTTCTAAGTGTTTCCACCTCTGAAAGCATTTCTAATCAGCACATCTGTGAGGCTGGTAGTAGGTGCTGTCATTCCCATTTAGCGGAAGGGGAAACTGAGATGCTCAGAGAGGTTAGGTGAGCTGTCCAAGGACACACAACATGAAGATACTAAGGCAGCAGAGTGACAAAGATCAAACCCTCTGGTGTCAGGCAAACTACAACTCTCAACCACCTGGCCGTGTGGCCTTCGACAAAAGATTTAACTTCCTTGAGCTCAGTTTCCACACCTAATAATAAAAGGGAACCAAAAATCTCTACTTTGTAGAGTTGTTATATCATCACATAATCATATAAGACCTTTGTCAGTCCTTGACATCTGTGGCCATAAACCTTTGTTTCACTCATCACCGCTGCTTTTGTTTTGTGGAGTCATCTGCAAAACCACTTGTGTGAAACTCTGGTCCCAGTTTCTCTCCAGGGACACCAGGGCTTCCTTTTAAAATGAAGCAGCCAAGATGGCTTTGGGCCCCCAGTTTCTGGGCTCTTGTTCGACTGCACATCCCCTTCCTTAAAAAGCCACCAGCTTCACATTTCCTTTCTAAGCTGCCAGGAAGTAAATGCCAGGTTCTTGCTTTATGAAACAATTTGGGAAATAATTAGTTTGCCTTCCACAGAGGCCAGGGTTCACTTCTAAGATATTTAAAACTCTACTGATGGCTTAAAATAAATAGCACAATGGAGATGTCAAAATATCTATGTGTTCTCACACATGACATTTGGAGGGGAGGGGAGACTAAAAAATGTGAATGGATTTGCCAAAATCATCTCGAGGTAGGACCTTTGAGGCTTGATGCCGCAGAAATGACATATTGTTTTTAAGTTTCATTTTTTCATTTGTAAGTTTATTTTTCTCCTTTGAGAGCGCTGAAAGTTTTGTCATGAGAAGCAATAAAGATCTGTTTTCAAAAAGAAAATAAAAGCATGATTATATGTGTAAAAATCAGCCTTAATAATTTCCAGCCATTACTTTATGAGCTTAATGCAATCCCCAAACACTAATAACTGATTTCTCCAACTGGAAGATGCGAAGCATACCCAATGGATGCCAAGTTCCGGGCTGAGTATTTTAAATATTTCTTTAATTATTAATCCTCATAAGTGCTCAATGAGGCAGAAATGATATTCCTTATTCTGCAGAGGAGGTAATGGACACCCTCAGGTACTTGCTTAAAAACATGGGGTTAATAAAGCAGAAAGTTAGGATCGAAGCCAGAGTGTCTTTATCCTGACTCCATGCTCTTTCTTGCATAGTCCTGGAGCTCTTCCTGCCATTCAGATCTATGAGTGCTGAACACTCAACATTACCAGGCAAGACAACAAACATAGTTGTGTCAACTGGAGTTTGTGGCTAGCATAAAGCAACATAGGTAAGAAATACCCACAACCTCAAGAATATGTCCTTTCTGGCTGGGAGTAGTGGCTCATGCTTGTAATCCAGCACTTTGGGAGGCCAAGGCAGGAGGATCACTTGAGCCCAGGAGTTCAAGAACAGCCTGGGCAGCATAGTGAGGCCTCGTGTCTATTATTTTTTTAAAAATAGAGTATGTCCTTTCTCCCTTGCCCGCCTGGACAAAACCTTCTTCTTTATCTCTTGCTGCTTCCCACTTTGCATTTTCTGCTCTGTTAAACACTAAATTGCTTCTGTTGCCCAGAACTATGTCTCAGGTTCCATGTAACTGTGCCTTTGCAATGCTGTTCCTTTTTCCCAAATGCTCTTCCTCCACAATCCACTTAGCGAACTCCTGTTCATCCAACAAAGCCCTGATGAAACATAACCTTTTAAAAGAAGTCTTCTTCATCCCTCTCCTGCTCCTAGACCCAGTGGAATTCATGTGCTCCTCTTAGATTTCTCTCCATAGCATGCACATGCTTACATTTTTACAGTTATTGCAATGTCTGGGATTTTGATCTCTGGGTTACTTGATTGGTTTGGCTGATTCATCGGTCTCCCTCACCCGAGTGGCTTTCCTGCAGTCAGGGGCTATGCCTGAATCCACCTCCATATCCTCCATGCCCAGCCCTTTGCCTGAGTCAAAACAAACATCTAATTGAATTGAATCAAAATTGAAAATGAAAACAAATATCTTGGAGAACTAGAAGATAGGGAAATAAGCGTTAATGTTGTGAAAGTCTATTACAGAGCAATCAACCAGACCATGTTTCCCTAATACAGATTACAAAGCTGGCTCAGAGGCGAGACGGAGCAGCAGTGGGGATTTATGCTCTCTGGACATCTGTTGGGCGTCTCTTCTGATAAATCCTCGCCTTGCCTTGCTGACGATTTCATCTTTCAGAAGACAGAGGAAGCAACAGAGGAAACAGTTACTTGGCTCTAAATCCTGGCAACGAGGAAACACTGGTTAATGAGAAAAGTGGAATCCTTAGGAGAAAAAAATGGGCACATAATCCTAGAGTTAATGACGGTGCAAGAAAGGAAGGAAGAAAATAAGCACCCGTTAAACACCTACGGTGTGCCGCCCACTTTGCATGTGTTACTACATTTAATTCTCACAACAACCCTGGGAGGTGGGTTTCAGTCACTTCCATTTACAGAAGAGAAAGCCAAAAAATGCAGAAAGTAACTTGTGCAAGGTCATAAAAGGCAAGTCTATCTGCCTGCAAAGCCCCAGTTCTAACCTCTCATTAGGCTGCTGAGCAAAAAAGCAAGGCATTGCCCGACTTCAAACCTCCAGTTGATGAATAAAGCAGCGTCAATCCGTGTAGGCTAGGTAATGCTGCGGTAACAACACACACACACACACACACACACACACACACACACACACACACACAGAAATCAAAATCACGGTCATGTGACATGATCAAGTTATTTCTTCCAACCTTGGCCACTTTCTAGGACGGGCAGCCACCCTCCTTTGTGTGCAGGTTCAGTTCTCCAGTCTGCCTCCAACTCACGAGCCTCCATCTCAACAGATGCTTCAGAGCTTGCCTCATTCACAGGGAAAAGAAGTCGCCCTGGAGGATCCCACCCCAGGAATTAAATGCCTCTACCCAGAAGTCACATGTGCCACCTCCACTTGCGTGGCCCAACCCAAGGCCAAGGGGCAGAGAAGTGCAATTCTCCACCCAGAAGGAGAACGAGCCAGAAATGGTTGTGCAGCAAAAGTTTCAACCACAGCAGCTTTTTTAAAAGATGAGAAAGAAAGCTTCCATATGCAGCAATGAACACTTGCCAAGCCCTGCCCCTGTAAACTACCGGGGGAGAGAGGAGAAACATGTAAACAAAAATTAGTAACTAGATAGCAATGCTCAAAGGGAGAGAGAGAAAGGGAGTGATGTTGACGGGAGAACTGGATTATGGAAAAGGATTGCACAAGACTCACCAAGCACATGTGGAAAGTCAGTGCCATGAACAAGGCCCCTGGTCACAACCCAAGAAGGAAATATTGTGCAGAATGGATGGGAGTGCCTTCATCAGTTCAGACTCCTGTAACAAAATACCTAGCCTGGGTCTTGAACAAGAGAAGTGTCTTTCTCAGAGTTTTGGGAGCTGGAAGTCCAAGATCAGGGCACCAGCGTGGTAGGTTCCAGTGAGGGTTCATTTTATGCTTTGTAGACAGCACCTTTCTTGCTGTGTCCTCACTTGGCAGAGAGGGAGAGAGCACCGGCCTCTTTGTCTTCTAAGAAGGACACTAATCCCATTCATAAGGGCCTCACCCTCCTGACCTAATTACCTGCCAAAGGCCCTACCTAGCATCATCCCAAGGAGATATCCTGTTGGAGGTTAGGGTTTCAACATATGAGTTCGTGTGGGGGACACAAACATGACTCCACAGAAAAGAGGCTCAGAAATTGCGTCAACCCAATTGTTACCATTCAATTCCATTCCCGGGAATCAGGAAGAAGCAAGTAACAGGACTTATAAGAGCTGTCTGGAGGCTCTTACTGACAAGGCTGTGAGCAAAAGATAGAAGGTGGGACACAAATAAAAACTGCTTTGAGGCCGGGCGCGGTGGCTCACGCCTGTAATCCCAGCACTCTGGGAGGCCGAGGCGGGTGGATCACGAGGTCAAGAGATCGAGACCATCCTGGTCAACATGGTGAAACCCCGTCTCTACTAAAAATAGAAAAAATGAGCTGGGCATGGTGGCACGTGCCTGTAATCCCAGCTACTCAGGAGGCTGAGGCAGAAGAATTGCCTGAACCCAGGAAGCAGAGGTTGCGGTAAGCTGAGATCATGCCATTGCACTCCAGCCTAGGTAACAAGAGTGAAACTCTGTCTCAGAAAAAAAAAAAAAAAAAAAAACTGCTTTGAAAATGGAAGCAAGATAGCATGATAGAAAAGGCACTGGACCTTTGCCCCTGTGCTGTGTGGCCTTATAAAGTTACTTAACCTTGGTTTGCTTCTACATGCAATGAGAATAATATACTATCTGCCGGTGGTTGTGAGGATTGAGAAGATCCTGCAGGTAATGTACTTGTCAAAGTGCCCAAAAAATGGTACAGCAAGGAAAACAGTCATAAGAACAAGAAAGATGGACACGACAATAAATCCTCCAATTGGATAAATCCAAGTTGGTTGTCCCAGGAACCATCTTCTCATACGTCTCTGACTTCACTTCCCACCACTCTATTCTTGCCTGAATTTGCTGCATGGACCTTTTTTGTTCTTATTTGATCATTCCAGGAATGCTCATGTCTTAGTGCCTAGGCACTTTGGGGTTCTCTCTTCCTAGAATGCTCTTCTAGAACAGGAGAGCCTGTCTTGTTTGAGTGCTATTACATTTACTCATTGAAACCTTCCATAATTACCGACTTGAAATTATAACATCCACTCCCCCGCCCCACACTCTGTCTTCTTTCCTTCCTGTGTTTTCACATTGGCACTTCTCATCTCCTAATATGCAAAATAATAGACTTATTTTTTATTGTCTATCCCCCCTTTATTAGAATACATTCCAAAACTTTTCTCCAGCCAAGAAAAACATCGGACACATAGCATGCATTCATCATTACGTCATGTTGTTTTTGTTACAGCTGCTCTACATTTCTCTACTCTGATCCACTACATTCCAATTTTATATTTTAGCAACAGGGCGTGCCTTATTTATAAATTCTCCTTCTACACCTTTCACTCTGGCTTTGCAAGTTCCATAACAGAACATTCTGAAGAGTTCATGCTCAAAGTGCAACCTACTCTTCCGATACTGTCTTACTGAAACTTGTTCTTCCTTCAGTCTTGGAACTGCCCATCACATCACACTTACTGAGCCTTGCAGTGGCTTGGACATCAACCTGTGAGAACTCGCCAGCATCCAAAATATCTAAGACTCACAGAATAGTCAGCATAAGCTGCTGTAACGATTGGATATCCTGAACTGCAGGAACAAGCTGTGGCTGGGAAAGTCAGTCTCATCGTTCGTACTCATTTTGTATTGCTTACAATTTTTTTTTCCAGGGAAATGCGGTTGGGATCAAAACCAGAAGCCAGCTCATGTGATTCTGTATCATAAAGAATAGGAGTATGTGTATGGGGCTCTAGCAAAAGTTGCTTGGACTCAGTTAAGATGCAGGGGTTTGCAAATAGTTATGACATCTGAATTCCTTGGACAACTTTTGATTACTTTTGCAACATGGAGACACGATATAGGCATCATTTCAATATCAAATCATATTTGTCAGAAAATATCAAGATCTCTAGGGCAATGAAATAAGCATCCAGGTACAAATTATCTAGAGGGTACAGCCTCCATTCCCTACAAGAAAAGAGATTCACATTCATAGTACCAGGCTCAGTAATAAACACTTAAATATCAATGTCATTCCACTTCATATTCACAATAAGCATTATGGCAAGGTAAATTCTACTGGCTCCATTTTATTTTTCATGGCCCAGGCTGGAGTGTAGTGGTGCAATCACAGCTCACTGCAGCCTCAACCTCCCAGGCTCAAGGGGTCCTCCCACCTCTCAGCCTCCTGAGTAGCTGGGATGACAGCTCCATGCCACCACACATGGCTAATCTTTGTATTTTTTGTAGAGACAGGGTTTCACCATGTTGTCTAGTCTGCTCTCAAACTCCTGGACTCTCAAACTCCTCCTGCCTTGGCCTCCCAAAGTGCTAAGATTACAGGTGTGAGCAACTGTGCCCAGAGGCTCCATTTTTCAGACAAGAAAATTAAAGCTCAGAAACACTAAGATCATCGCCCAACTCCATGCATAGAGCAAAACACAGGGTTACAAGTCACAGCTATGTCTGCCTGATGCTAGACTGTGCTTTTTCCACTGTAAGAGACGAAATTGGGGACAATAAGCTGCTCAACTGAATAAATAATAAAAACAAACAAATGAACAGGAGTACTGGTAGACCTGCTTCTTTGCAGCTGCTTAATACCTTAAAGGAGCCATTCCTTTGGTTTGGGAGCCACCAAAGCCAGGGCAAGGTGATATACGTTTAGTCCAGATGGGTCCCTCACCCTATTTGGGAGCCAATCACTGTCCCCTATAGACCGATTTCATTGAAGGATTAAACAGTATCCAGTCATCCACATTACTAATTGGCCGCCATAATCCAACAAAAGAAAAGATCTGTTCATCCAATTAACCTTGGGACTAGCTCACCCTTAATCTCAATGCTCATCCAGATGGAGAGAAGTCCTCTGGGCCAAGGCTGGGAGGCTGAGCCCCTCTCTCTCAAAGCTGGCAGCTTTTTAAAAGCCAGCAACTCAATTTCGCAAGAGATGAAGAGAAGCAGATGGTGGATAGAGCACCTTCAAAAACTCAAAGATATACAGGGCCAGTGTAGCAACTTACAACTTGTATTTCCCCCTTTTTCCTCCCAAGTAGTCTCAGTCTCACAACCTGATTGCCTTATAAGCCAAGCCGCTTTTCCACAGCTTGATACCTCCACCTTGATTTTTTAAATGACCAGAAATTTCGGAGGCGAAAGAGCGATAGAATCTTAGCTCAAAAGTCAGCCAGACCTGGGTTTGAATCCCAGATCCACAGCACAGCAGCTGCAAAACCTTGAGCAATTAGTGATAATTCTTTTTTTTTTCTTTTCCCTTTTTTTTTTTTTTTTTTTTTTTTTTTGAGATGGAGTCTCATTCTGTTGCCTAGGCTGGACTGCAGTGGTGCAATCTCGGCTCACTGCAACCTCCACCTCCCATGTTCAAGCAATTCTCTGCCTCAGCCTCCCTGAGTAGCTGGGATTAGAGGCACCCACTAGCATGCCCAGCTAATTTTTGTGTTTTTAGTAGAGATGGGGTTTCACCATCTTGGCCAGGCTGGTCTCGAACTCCTGGTCTTGTGATCCATCTGCCTCAGCCTCCCAAAGTGCTGGGATTACAGGCGTGAGCCAACACTCCAGGCAATTAGTGATATCTCTAAGCCTCAGTTTCTTCATCTCTAGAAAGAGAATAATAACATAGTATCTCCTTTTCATTGTGAAGAAATACAGGTAAAGCCTTTGACATGGGGTTCAGCACACAAGTACTCAATAAATGTTGGTTATTTATTCTAAAAAGAAAAAAGGTTAGCTAGTCTATAAATTTTACATGTCAACTCCTCTACTGAAAATGACTCTTCACTCTTCATATCTTCTCTTGATCTGTGTGCTTATAATTTCTGAATTTCAAACTTCTCTTAAATCCTTATTTGGGGGTCCCTTGGGATGATGTTCCCCCAAGAGTATCTGCATTGCTCCCCGCTTAATTTATGTTCCTCGTAGAAGCATAATCAGAATAAGCCTGGAAAATCTCATCCACATCATGGTGTTAGCGATCGAATCGTTCCCTCAATAAATATTTATTAATCATCTATTGATCACCAATGACTATGCTCTATATACAGAGTTGGCCACTGTCTATCCAGTTCATCTCCACTTTGGTGGCCAAGATACTGGAAACTCAGAACGTCCAAAGCTGGATGCCATGGCCTAAACTGTATCCCTAAAAATTCATATGTTGAAGCACTAACACATTTTAGAATGTGATGGTGTTTGGAGATGGGGTTTGGGGAGGTAAGTAGGTTTAGATGGGGCCACGAGAATTGGATCCTCATGATGGGATTAGTGCCCTTATAAGATGGCACTAGACGGCTTGCTCACTCTCCCTCCAACACATGAGGACGCAGAAGAAAACCATCATCTGCAATCCACAAAGAGCGCCCTCCCCAAGAACCGAATCAGCTGGCACCATGAACGCAGACTTCCCAGTCTCTAGAACTGTGAAAAATAAATGCTTGGTCTTTAAGCCATTTGATCCATGGTATTCTGTTTTAGCAGCCAGAACCAAAACACTTGGTTTCCAACTTTCTCTTAAAACATGCATCTCTCCTGTCTCCTTTCTTGATTAAGGGCTCCACTGACCAACCCAAATTGAAATCATTGGAGACTTTCTTTCCCTCCCCCACTCTCAGATCCAGTCAGTCCCCAGTTCTTGACTGTGGGTTGTAGATTTTGGGGGGAAAAAAAGTGATTCCATCCTTATAAACACATCTTTTTCTTCATTCATAGCTGATTTCTACTCATCCTCAGGGCTTATGGTGTCTCCTCTAAAAATCCTCCAGCAGCAGCTATGCGTGGTGGCTCACGCCTGTAATCCCAGCACTTTGGGAGGCCAAGGCAGGCAGATTATGAGGTCAGGATATCAAGACCATCTTGGCCAACATGGTGAAACTCCGTCTCTATTAAAAATACAAAAATTAGCTGGGCGTGGTGGGGTGTGCCTGTAATCCCAACTACTCAGGAGGCTAAGGCAGGAGAATCACTTAAACCTGGGAGGCAGAGGTTGCAGTGAGCCAAGATCGCACCACTGCACTCCAGCCTGGTGACAGAGCTAGACTCTGTCTCAAAAAAATCCTCCAGCAGCCTTCCAGGTGGCCTCACTTCTCTCACTCTTCCCCAGTAGAGCCCCTGTCCAAAAGCCATCTTCTGAAACAGAATCCTGAATCTGTCCCTTTTCTTCTTAAAAACCTTCAAGAATTCACAAAACCTCCAGGAAATAGTCTCTGCTCCTCAGCGGGAAAATCCTACCTTGGCTGAGCCCTGGCGGACGCCCAGCCATTTCTCAACAAGGCCCCTTCCCTTTAGATCCACCAACCTACTTGCAGTCTCCACATGGCCAAGGTGCTTTCAAACCTGCACACCTTTGCAGGTGCTGTCCCTTCTGCTCACAGCCCCCCTCCCCTCCTTGACTGCTGAACCTGCACCTTATCCTCATCTTCCATAAGTTCAAATCCCCCCACAGGCTGCTATTGAGCCCCTCCTCAAGCTGTATAAGGCTACTGCTTTCCTCTGCGCTCCAACATATTCCCATTATCATAAATGTGACTCAGTCTACTGTAACTTCTTTCTTCCCTCTTTCTCTGTCCCTCCTTCGCATAACCAGATGGTCATTCTTTTGAGGATACAGAGATCCTGTCTTATTTATTTTCAATGCCATACATGTTTTAAGAATAAAAATCAAGAAAGAATAAAGTTTTGGCAACTGTGCTAAAGCCAGAAATTTCTGAAAGCAACTGTTGAATGCATACCAGGAGGATCATCATAATGATAATAACAATATCAACTATTTTTAAGTGCTAAATATGATTAAACATTTTATAGGCATAGCTCATGTAATTCTTTTAACCACCCCAGGAGGAAGTATTATTTTTGCTCTCTTGTTTTCTGGATGGGGTAAATGAAGCACAGATCTCTCTCTCTCTCTCTCTCTCTCTCTCTCTCACAAACGCACATGCACGAACACACACACACACACACACACACACACACACACACACACACAGTGGGTTTGGGATTCAGAAAGGCACACTTCCTAAACTGGCTCTGTCACTTATCATCTATGTGACCTGAAGGTAATTCACTTAATCTCCATTTGTTTCCTCATCTCTGGAATAAGAAAAGACTTGTTGTGGTAATTTAAAAAGACTCTTTACAAAAGTATTGAACCAGGAGCTGTGGCATGCGTGAGTACTCCCAGCTACTCTGGAGGCTGAGGCGGGAGGACTGCATGACCCCAGGAGTTTGAATCCAGCCTGAGCAACATAATGAAACTGTCTCATAAAAAGTAAAATAAAATTGGCACTTAATAGGAACTCAGTGATATCCTCTCTTTCTCCAAATACCCACATCCACAGGCTTCAGGAATGGTATGAATGTCTCAAACCGGTTAAGTAGTCCATTGATTGGCTGAGATTCCGGCATCTTAATATCACTTGGCGGCAGCTTACCTACTAGACCAGCTCTGAGTCTCTCTCCATCCGTGTCTCCCACTCACACAAGTCTAGCCTTATGGATAAGGTGAGGCCCGGGGAATGAGACCTGGGACACAGTTAGAATGAGCCTGATTGCCAGGTAGTTTGCTTGATAACTTGTAAAAAGCTGAAAGCGTAGCAGTTTGGCTTCGGGATTGTGATGAAATGCAAAAGTGTTCGCGATGAGCTTCTGCCAACCACACCTGAAAGGCCATGTGCAACATCATGTGCCCAGGTGCGGAAGCTCAGAGGCTCGAGGTAGGTGGGAATTTGCCGTGATAGGATTTAAGCAGCCATCTGTTTGCCCCGAGATTCTGGAGCCACCTTCCCCATCAAACCCCCCTTCCCCATCAAACCCCACTTTCCCGTCCTCACGCAGCCCCAGCTCCTCACTCAGAAATACACTGACATTTCCAAATGTATTGATTACAGGGGCAGACTAGCTTTGGGTGGGAGAAGAGGGAGAAATGGATTGACTTTATTATTTGTGGGTGGAAAAAAAGAAGAATAAACAAGGGTGCTTTTGTTTGAAGGACAAAACCAAAATTATCGGTTGAATGGGGATGAATTAAGCACTTAAAGCTCAGTCCTTCCAGACTGCCGACAGTGCGCAGGTGGAGATCAATACAGAAACAATTTGGGCCGCGGGGAACCTGGGCCCTGCTTATTAAAGACAATTATACTACGTTTTCTGCCGAATTGGGTTAGTGCTCTTACAGATTATGATGCAGCAGCACTGGCTGGCATTGCCAGAACCAGGTCTGGGATCCAACTCCCTAAGGCAGGAAGTCCAAGGATCAGGAGATAAACTCCCAAAGGCCTTTTCTTTACGGAGCCCACTTCACAGCTTGCCACTTGCAAATCAGGGTACAGGAAGCCCACCACATTTTTATTGGAATCTAAAATATGACTACCAATGGCAAGGTGGATATTTCATTAGGGCTTTCAGTATGGCCACACCAGTTGCTTAAAATAGGGACATTCTTCCATGCCAGTAGCTCAGCAACCTCCCTGCTGCCTCCCATGCTCCTCCCTCTCATTATCCAGGGTTAACACCTGGCAGAGCAAGGGTCGGCGGGACCTGCTCCGGCATCCTCTCTGGTGAGTCTGTGCTCACGCCCCACGGGTAAGCAAACATGTTGAATACGACCCTGACTACAGGCAGTAACTTCCCATCATCTGTTACTCACCAGCCAGTCAACAAACCCAGATGCCTTCCTGTGGGGAGGGGGATGTTTACTGTATGTGCACAATGTCACACACATACATAGACACCCACTGTATAAGTACACAACTGCATGTGTATGTATGTAGTTATGTATATACACAGTTATATAGAACCATATAAAATACAGAAATATTTGTTTTATATTATAGTCTTAAATATTTATATATTAAATATGTATATAGTTATATATACTAAATATTTAACATACTATTTACTACTAAAACTAAATATGTACTATATGTACACAAGTATAGTGACATATAGTACATATTTAGTACTAAACATACCATATATACTAAGTATTTTTATATCTCTAGTATATATAAATACTATATACTATATATAAATATTTATATATAGTAAATATGTCTATATAGTATATATTTAGTATAGCATAAACTAAATATACTAAATATATTTAGTGCTAAATATGTGTATTATGTGTAACTATATACTTAGTTTATATATTTATAGTAAATATATATTAAATAGTTTATATATTTATGGTAAATATATATTTATACAGTTACATATAATACATATTTAGCACTTAATATACTATATATATATTTGTATAGATAGTATGTGTACAGTCTATATATACTATAAATATATATATATAGCATATAAATTTAGTATGCACTAAATTTACTAAATATATATTTGGTATGTAAATTTAGTACATACTAAATTTACTAAATAAATTTAGTATATATATGTATTTAGTAAATATGTATTTAGTAAATTTAGTATACATATGTATTTAGATTTGGTATATATAAAGATTTATATAGTTATATATAATACATGTTTAGTACTAAATATATGCTGTATATATTCAGTAAATATATAAATGAACATGTACTATATGTAAATACATATAAGTATGTAAATGTATAAATATATATTACTATAGTTACATATAGTACATACTATATATGTAGTTATATAGAGTATACATAGAACATAAACTTTATAAACTATACACAATCATCCCTTGGTATACATGGGGGGCTGGTTCCAGGACCCCCAAGTGCACCAAAATCTGTCCCTACACAAGACCTGCAGTGAACCTTGCAGAATTCGAGGACAGGAAAAGTCACCCTTATATACACAGGGGTTTTAGGGCAATTCAAACCTGTATTGTTCAAGAGTCAAATATATACAGATAGGTGGATACACACACACACACACACACACACACACACACACATATGTATAGACGCACACACAGTTTATGTAAACTTGGTGTGTCTGGGAGATATTTCCATGTTAGCACATATAAATTTATCTTCCTAACAGCTACATGGCTCCCAACATACGGCTATACCATAATTAGCAACTCCCTAATTGATGAACATTTAGGTTACCCTCCATTTTCTCTATCACAAAACCTGCTGCAATGAATACCTTGAACATATATTATTCTGTACATATGTGAATATTTCCATAGGAGGGATTCCAAGAAGTGGAATTGTTGTGTTTTTAATTTGAGCGTATCTTGATAAATTACTCATACTTTCTCTCATACAAAAATGATGGTGACATGTGCCCCATTTATCTGGATGGTTTGCAGAAATGAGCTTCCTCAAAGTGGTCTCTGGTCAACACGACAGGTCTCTGTGATGTGCCCATCTGCGTTTAGCAATCAGAGTTCACAGAGCTCTTTCCAGTCTGCTCAGCACACATTGTCCACAAAGAAGCTGAGGAAAGCTTTACTGCAGTTTCTAAACACCAGATTACTCCCGATCCCTGCAAAGCTTCCAGTCCGTTGAGCTGCCCGACAATGGCAAGCAGCAACCTCCCCTGCAGAGTCCAGGAGTCAGAGTTTGGTCATCAATTGCCACCCAGATCCTGAAGCCACCCTGCTTGTCTCTAGGGCAATGTGGACTCCTGGCCACCATGCCTTGCTTAGGATGTCACCAAGTGTCCAATGAAAAACCTGTGAGTCTGTCCCTCTAATCATAGGACCTCAAACCCAACACAAAGAGCCAAATAGAAAGCAGATGCTATTCCATTCCCTTTATCTCCCTGTTTCCTAGTAAAAATAAAAGTCCCAGAGCATGCAAGCAGGCAGAGGAGAGGGAAGGATTGTCCATAGTCAAAGCATCTCGACCCCCAGATCAGTCAGCCAGAATATCCTGCTACACAAGCATTTTTATTCATTCTAGGATGTTCTTAAAGCAGTTTCCAAAAATGTACACAACACAGCAAAATTGGAAAGTCCAATTAACAGACAAAGTGAGAAAAAGTATATATGGGACAAGATATAAAGACCCAACCAAAATGCCCACCAATGGTAGACTGGATTAAGAAAAATGTGTTTTACACACACCATGGAATACTATGTAACCATAAGAAAGAATGAGTTCACATCCTTTGCAGAGACATAGATGGAGCTGGAAGCCATTATCCTTAGCAAACTAACACAAGAACAGAAAACCAAATACTGCATTTAGCTCTCACTTAATAAGTGGGAGCTAAATGATGAGAATACACGGACACAGAGAGGGGAACGACACACCCTGGGGCTTATCTGAGGGTGGAGAGTGGGAGGAGGGAGACTATCAGGAAAAATAACTAATGGGTACTAGGTTTAATGCCTGCATGATAAAATAATCTGTACAACAAACCCCCATGACACAAGTTTACCTATGTAACACACTTTCACATGTACCTCTGAACGAAAAATAAAAGCTAAAAAAAAAAAGACTGACGACTGAGGAGAAAGAAACCTATGTGACATATTCAGTTCTGCACAATTTTTAGGCATTTGGACTCCAACTGGACTCTAAGCTCTCTGTGGTCAAAGCCAAAAAAAAAAAAAAAAAAAAAAAGGTCAGGGGAGAAGGTTAGGGAGATAGAATTATAGTTAGTGTCTAAATCTACAATGTTTATGAAAATAATTCCCACATTTTGACTTTACAAATAATCACAGAGGCTGGATGCGATGGCTCATGCCTGTAATCCCAACACTTTGGGAGGCCAAGACAGTGGATCACCTGAGGTCAGGAGTTCGAGACCAGCCTGACCAACATGGTAAAACCTCATCTCTACTAAATACAAAAATAATTAGCCGGGCATGGTGGTGTGTGCCTATAATCCCACCTACTCTGGAAACTGAGGCAGGAAAATTGTTTGAACCTGGGAGGCAGAAGTTGCAGTGAGCCGAGATCATGCCATTGCACTCCAGCCTGGGCAACAAGAGCAAGATTCTGTCTCAAAAAAACAAACCAACTAACAAATGAACGAACGAAAGAATGAAAGAGAGAGAGAAGAAAGAAAGAGAGAAAGATCACAGAGACAAAAATAGGAAATAAAGAGAGCAGATCTTTCAGTTTCTCAGGACGGGTGTTTCTCATTTGAACATAGATCCCAACAGCATAGAATCCAGCCAGGCCCCCTGTCCAACCAGAAATCTAAAATCCTTCCAAACTGACCTGCCACCCCCCATACCCCATCTTGGCACCCCACCCACTGCCCCTCCACTTGCCTGTCTCCTCCCCTTTCCCCCCCTCTGGGTGCTGCCCAAACCAGACAAAAAGCAGGCACCCAAGATGCTCCCACATGACTCTCTAAGGCTCCTAGTGACCTTCTGCTTAGTTCTTTAAAAACAAAAAAACTTAGTTGGTAACTGTTAAACATTAGGAAATTGCACATGAGAAATCCTGATCTCTCACTTTTTAATAAAGCAGGTGGAAAACAAAAATAGGCAATATAACATCTCCCCATAGCTGGAGCTGGGGCCTCCTTGGAGGGGCGAGGTACCTCCCATTTCTCACGGCTCCCCACTTTGTGCAGCCAGCCCATTTCCCTGACTCATGCCCATGCAAACCCTGGCTAGGCAACAAATACCTAAAGTTTATTTTTATTTGTTTATTTTTTCAGTGGCGACAGCGTTTCGCCACGTTAGCCAGGCTGATCTCGAACTCCTGGCCTCAAGCCATCCTCCCACTTCGGCCTCCCAAAGTGCTGGGATACAGGTATGAGTCACCACACCCGCCCTAACTTTTCAATTTTTTTTTTTAACAAAAAGAAAACATGAATGGGGTGAGCAAAATGGCACCAAAGACCTGAATCTGGACCCACGAGTTGGCCGTCCATTTTCTGAATCCAACAAATGAGGGGTCAGACACTTCCTGACGATTCTTTGCACCTCTGACAATGTTCTCTCTTTTGACTGACAGAAGTCCCACTTTCCAGGGTAGGAGATTTTGCTGATATCTACAAACCAAGCCAACTTCGTTTAAACGGTCAAGAAAGAGGGGGTTCTCCATCATGGGGCCATTTCACCTTAATTTTTCCTTGACATGCTTGCCCGGTTGGTCCCTTCCCTCTCCTCTTACCTATTCCTTTCCTCTCTAGGGTTTTGCTAGGTTGTTAGGCTGATGTAAGCTTCAGGGACGAATTGCAAGCTTAGAGGTGGTGATTGACTTTGCATGCATAAACAAAAACAAAACAGTGACCAAAAAAAAACCCAAAAAACAAAAACCTGCAAGACCAACAAAATCAAGCAAAACACCTCTTCCTTTCCTTAAAATATATTTGGCGTAAAACCGGTACCCTGTTTACCAAAGGCAGCCTGGAGCCTTAGGTGTGTCCTGGAAGCTGAGCCTTGAGCGCCATCTAGGAGCAGAGGGCGGCACTGCGGTCTCCCGCGCCGGAGCTTCGCCTGCAGGTCCTTGGCTGACTTTCCCATCCATCTCTCCATGCCCCATCTCTTCTCCCATTGCCCCAAGGTCTCAGAAGAGAGGACGTGCTATAGTGAGGAGTCATGCCTTTTGCAATTTTTGCAGTCAGACCCTGACACTTCACTAGCTGTGGGGTCTTGGGCAGTTCATTTCCTTTCTGCAACATGAGGACAATCGCAGCCACCTTACCATAAGAGTTGAAGATTAAAAAAAAAAAAAAATGACATAGAAGAGCACACAGCATGCGGTCAATAAACTCACCCCCTTCCCCCACAGCGCCGTAAGTTTTCTCAGTCTACAGACGAGTAACTCAGGGAGGGGGGCTTGTTTGGCTCAACTGTAAGACAGGGCAGCTGGAAGCAGACGTCACGTAACCCACATATACAAGTGGCACACAGTGAGTGCACAGCCGTTAATAAAGGAAAGGAAAAGAAACTGTATTTCTGGCTCTGTTACGAGTCCTGAGGTTAAGCAAATAAAGAGACAGTTATAAAGATACGTAAGACAAGAGAGCCAAATAATATGAGGTAATTAATTAGATGTATGAACAAAGTTCAAATCAGTATGGCTTCCAGACTCTATCAATTACCTCGCTTAAGCCCTCTGCACCGCTTACAACACAGGATTGTCACCCCTGCTCAATTTATGGGCCAGCCAAGGTGGGTTAAGAAGGGGCAGGGAATGTGCCTTGGGCTTACGCTGTTTGTGACCCTGCTTCTTCTCATATCCTATTCCAGATCTGATCCATCCCCATCTTTTTTTTCCCCAAAATGGCTTTCTCATTTCTACCACTGATGTCAATTTCAAAATCTGACTCTTCCTTTCCCTGTCTCCCCTCTGCCCCGCCCTCAATACTTCATCCTCCTAAAGTTGGCTTGATTCCAACTTCTCCATGGCTGTTCCATCCAGTCCTCTTCCATTCCACTCCCCTCTCTCTGGTGAAGACCCCTCCACCTCACACCTGGATGCCTGAAGAAGCCTTCTACCTGTGCTCTGTGCTGTCCAGTTCTGCTCCCTTCAATCCACCCTGCATGAGCCCTTGGGGGAATCTCACCCTTTCAGCAGGTCCAGCTACAAGTCAAGCTCCTCTAGGTGGCATACCTCCCTTCCGGAAGCTTCTCCCAACAATCACTGACCCACAAGAATCTCTCTTTCCCTAAACACAGATAGGTAGAAGTCGCAACTCTCCCTGCATGTTAGAATAACCTGAAGAAGCCTCATACCGCACTGTTCACAAACAAGCACACAGAAAGATGCTTGATGTCACTAGCCACCAGCGAAATGCAAATTCAATCCACAGTGAGAGACCACTTCACACCCTCAAAGACAGCTAGCATTAAAAAGATGAACAAGAACATGTCTTGATGAAAATACAGAGAAACTGGAACCCTGATAATACCACTGGTAGGAATGTAAAATGGTGCAGTCACTTGGGAAAACAAGGCTGGTGGTCAGTTCCTCCAAAGGTTAAACACAGAATTATCACACACCCCAGCAACTCCATTCCTAGGTGTGTGTATATGAATTGAAAGTTTCTGTATCCACACAAAAAACGTATATACAAATGTTCATAACAGTATTCACAACATCCAAAAAGTGGAAGTAACCCAAATGTCCATCAACTGATGAATGGATGAACAGAATGTGGTCCAGGAATGAAGTACCGATACACACTGCAGCACACATCTTTAGAAGTCGTGTAAGTGAAAGAAGCCAGTCACAAAGAACTGTGTGTTACTTCATTTATATGAAGTGTCCAGACTAGACAGATCCATAGACACGTAAAGTAGATTAATGGTTGCCAGGAGTTGGGGAAGGGAAAATGGGAGGAAATGGGGAGTTTCTGGGTTTCTTTTCAAGGTAATGAAAATGTTCAGACTGTGGGCTTAGTGCAGTGGTTCATGCCTGCAATCCCAGCACGCTGGGAGGCTTAGGTGGGAGGATCACTTAAGCCTAGGCGTTCAAGATCAGCCTGGGCAAAGTAGCTAGAGCCCATCTCTAAAAAAAAAAAAAAATTTTTTTTTTTTACTTAGCTGAGTGTGATGGTGCATGCCTGTGACCCCAGCTACTTGGGAGGCTGAGGCAGGAGGATCCTTTTTGTCTAGGAATTCGAGGCGGCAGTGAGCATGATGGCATCACTGCACTCCAGCCTTGGTGACAAGGTGAGTCCCTGTTTCTAAAAAGCTAAAAATAAAAAAGTTGATTGTGGTGACGGTTGCACATTTCTGTGAATATACTACAAACTATTAAATTTTGTACTTTAAATGGGTGAATTGTATGGAATGTGAATTGTATATCTGAATAAAGCTGTAATATTTTTAAATAAATAAACCTCTTATTCCCATTACTTCCTCACCGTTCAATATGACTTCATATATTTCTTCATAAATAAATATATTAATGTAATACGTGTTTATTCACTTATTGTCTACCACGACAGTAAAGGTCATTTCGATGAGAGCAGACCTGTGGCTCAGTCACTTCTATCTTTCCATTGCCTTGAGCCTGGCACACATTGCTACTGAATAAGCAAGCATCAGTGTGTAAATAAGTGAGTACGTGTAAGAATCAGCAAAAATAAAATACTCTTTCCAGGGCCCCACCCCCAGAGATTCAGAAGCAATTGATCTGAGGGAGAGCCTGGACAATAGGTCATGGCTCAAGTCTGCCTGGTGATGACATTATACAAACCAAGACTGAGAGCCCTGACCCACAGCAGGTGTCATCTATAAACCCAACCCCCTCTCCTCCCTGCAGATGAGGCTTCAGTAGCTCACCATTACCTCTACAGACATTCTAAATTCAAGTTAAATAACCCAGATGAGAGACTCTGGTGAGTCTGGGACTTTCTGCATCAGAATCGTCAAAGATGCCTCAAAAAATCAGATTCCTGGACCTCGTTGGAGACATTCAGATTCTTGCAGACCCTCCTCCAGGGAATTAATGATTCCACGTTCATTCCACATGCAGATTCTCAGGACTCCCTCCAGGAAATTAAATTCAGTTTCCTGGATTTAATCCCCTGGAGGGGGGCCCGAGAATGCACGTGTTGAACCAGTGTCCTTTCTCAGACATGCTGAAGGTCGGGAAATATTGAACTACAGAGTCAGATTCATGCAAGGTCTGTGGCACAAGGCCTGGCTCTGCCTGCATCTCTGGCTTTGTCTCCAATATTCATGACCCCACCCTGTGCAGCTCCACCAACCCTGGCTGCTCCACGTAAGAGAAATGGCCTTTCCCTACTCCTTCACTTGGCTCCTGCAGCCAGCCTCCCAGCCTCCACTCAGGAGGCAAGCTTCCCGGGCTACCAGGTCTATTCTGAGCTCCAGGCCTCCTACAGTTGCATTTAACCAGGGGTGATTGTGCATTTCAGGGAACATGTGGCAATGCTGGAGATTTCAATGGTCACACTGCAGGGCTGCTACTGCCACCTACTGGGTGGAGGCTAGGCATGCTGCTAAACATCCTACAAGGCACAGGACATCCCCCACCACCTCCAACAAGAATTATCTGCCCAAAATATCAAGGTAGCTGAACTTGAGAAACTCTGCTATAGTCTACAGTCATGTGAGTTCTTTGAAGGCAGGGAATGTGTAAGACTCACTTGTATAACCTCAGATACCACATACAGAGCCCGAAACATAGTATTTGGTAGATATTAGTGGAATGAATTATTTGTACCCCTCATCTGCCATTTAAGTGCGTTCATTTCCGCCCTATGTTATTCCAGCAAAGACGTATAGATACTAACAAAAACATATGCAATGTAACAGGATAAAATCAGCGAAGGTACCTTAAAAGGAGAAGCTTTGATGAAACTATAGGTGGGTTGTGAGCAGGTATTAGGAAGGTTTTTATAGAGGTAAGGTAGAGATAAGCTGAAACTTGACTCTGGGCTTCTGGTTGGCCATAGCAGGAAAAGAAACATGTGACTCATGGCATCCATGCAAACAAAATGTCCCATTTGTTCAAAGGAAGCACAACTTTCTCTGAAGTTGAGAGGTGTGGGGCCCTGGGCCATGGGGAGAGTGAAGTGGACAATCCTTTCTTTTTTTGGCGGGGGGGGGGTGGGTCAGAGTCTTGCTCTGTCACCAGGCGCTAGGCTGGAGTGCAGTGGAGCAATCTCGGCTCACTGCAATCTCCACCTCCTGAGTTCAAGCAATTCTCCTGCCTCAGCCTCGTGAGTAGCTGGGACCACATGCATGTGCCACCATGGCAAGTTAATTTTTATATTTTTGGTAGAGATGTGTTTCACTGTGTTGGTCAGGCTGGTCTTGAACTCCTGACCTCAAGTGATCCACTCACCTCGGCCTTCCAACGTGCTGGGATTACAGGAATGAGCCACCGCGCCCAGCCGTACAACACTTTCAACACCGTCAATACATCAGGAGTCTCTCATGACTAGTTGTTATAACTTCCTCTGCGTTCCTTTCCCCTCCCCTAACTCATTCTCTTTCTCTTTCCCATGTAACTTGACAGTTTCTTTCTACCCCCCGAGTTTGAGCTTGTCCACATGACTTATTTTGGTGAATGAAATGATAATAGACATAATACAAATAGGAGCTTTAGATGTGTTTGGCAGCTGGATGTGAATTCCTGAATCTCTCCCATCATCATGAGAAGAGCATTCCCTGACTAGCTCTCTGGTTAAAAGAGGGTAAGAAATATCTGGAGTCAAGCTCATTCAACTTAACCCACAGACCTGTAGCCTACAGCAGAGCCACATGGCTGAGTCCAGCCTAGCTCAGTACATCCCCCGTTGACCTGCAGTTGCATAAGCAAGCCAAGTTGGGTTCAGCCATCCCCCAATTGCAGATGCATGAGCTAAATATATGTTCATTGTTGCATGCCACAGAGTTTGGGAAAGATCTGCTATGTCCCATTGACATTGCGTAACCAAAGCATTGCCCAACACCAAGTTAAAAAATAACACCAAAGCATGGCTAAATTAATGAATGAAAGCAATCTTTTGGGGGGCTAAGATAGACCAAATTATTTCAGGTTACTTAAGATTCCTCCCAATTCCTCCCAAGCTAAGTAGTAACTCCTTGATGAGAGATTATATCCCCCCCACCAAGTGACCACCACTGAGCTGGGCACATAAGGATGCTTGATGCCAATGTGTCAATCAATATTTGATTGGGAACATAGCCAACCCATTTCAAGAGAAATGCTGTCAAGTAAAGTCAAAATGTTGGCAACACTGAGCAATCAATCGACTGAATTGGACCGTCCATAGATTCAGATGCTCTAAATGCCTTCCACTATATCAGAACTGCCAGAGATCCAAACCAGATGACGCAGTGGCAGATTTCCTGGTCTTATCTCCCATGTGGCATCCACTCTCTCCAGATGATTGAGTTCTTTCTGGTCATCCTAGACTCCTCCAAAATGGATCTTTTGATCTCACATGCTAGCACAAGGCTCAACTTTCAATTCAAAGAGACTCTTCTTGTACTTCCTTCTGTGAAATTACAAGCCCAGGATCCTAGCTTGTCTGCTCAGAAATAAAAAAGACTCTGTCCCATCTACTCTTGTGTTAGAGCTGAGAGTTGCACACTCTCAACTCCTCGTGTGGCTGATTTGCTAAAGGTGTTGTATTAGTGAGTTCTTGCACTGCTATGAAGAAATATCTGAAGCTGGGTAATTTACAAAGAAAAGGGGTTTAATTGGCTTATGATTCCACAGGATGTACAGGAAGCATGGCTGGGGAGGCCTCAGGAAACTTACAGTCATGGCAGAAGGCAAAGGAGAAGTAAGCATGTCTTACATGGCCAGAGCAGGAGGAATAGACAGAGTGGGGAGGTGTTACACACTTTTAAACAACCAGATCTCGTAAGAGCTCACTATCACAAGAACAGCAAAGGGGAAATCTGCCCCCATGATCCAATCACCTCCCACCAGGCCCCTCTTTCAACATTGGGAATTACAATTTGACATGAGATTTGGGTGGGGACACAAATCTAAACCATGTCAGGTGTGAACCATTTAGTCACGCAGTCCTGGTTTCTATTGCAGCTCTGCCACTTACATGCTGTGTGACCTTGGGAAAGCACTTAGCCTCTCTGAGCCTCGGTTGTTCTAACTATACAATGGACATAATAATATTTACCTACTTTAAAGCTGTTGTTAGGACTGAGAAAGGTAAGGCCTATAAAATACTTAGCACAGCCCCTGGCACGTAGTTGGTGTTTGATAAATACTGTTAACATTTGGTTTTGAATTCAGAGAGTAGGCCGGTCACAGCAGAGCTTCAGTGGCGTGGAATGGGGAGGAATCAGAGGCAACAGGACCCACTATGAGCACCTACTGTGTGCTAGCAGCTGTGCTAAGCACTTTAAATACACTCTGTCATTTAATCTTCACCACCACCTACTTTGTCACCATTGCTCTTATAACAGGACATCAAGTAGGGATTTTCCAGTTGTTCTGGATCAATGACTATGGCAGACAGCTGGTACCTAGCTCAGGGTGAGCGATTCCCCAAGAGAAATTGCTCTGAAAGAGGGGGATCACACATCCCCAGTTTGCCCTGCATGATCCCAATTTATACCTGTTGTCTTAACATATCTATCATAACTTCTCATTCCCTTTCATATTCAGAACAGTCCAAATGTGCACAACAAATTATATGGTCACCTGTGAGGGTCACCAGCCAATTATATGGTCACCTGCCATGGAGCCATGGGGGCTGATTGCAAGGTGGGGCTAGCATCTGTATCCCCGAACTGTAGAACCAGGAGCCCTTCTAGTGCTATCATCTGAGTAGGGTGGAGTAAGGACATTCTTGGAAAAGCTGACTCTAAGCCAAGCTTAATGTAGGAAAAGGATGGAGGAAGGCACCCCCCTCTCATTCCCTGCGCCCTAAGAGTGCGTCACAGACGCCTGTGATTTCATAGAAGAGGAAGCCAAAGAGAGAAATGTGAGACTATCCAAGGAGCCACTAAGTGAGGGGCTTGGGGCCACAGATGATTGAAAGGGGCCAAAGGGAGGCAGGGCTGGCCTTCTCTTGAAGGTCTCAGTGACAGATGGGGCACAGATGACATTGCAACCAAGCACACCACCTACACCAGAACCATCTCATTTGCAAAGGTTTTGAGCAGTAAAACCAGTTTTACACAGGGCGCAATCAGAAATGCCACCCATAACTACAGCCTTGCCAAGTTAAGTACAGATAAATCTAAACTACCCCACCTACTTTCCTCCCTATCTCTAGGCACAGGGAGGTGGATGGGGGATGTATAAAGAGCTAAACATGTCCCTCTCACATGCTTTTTCAGGTCCCTGCCATGGGGAAGGGAGATAGCTGTTTGTTTTTGAGACAAAGTTTTGCTCTTTTTGCCCAGGCTGGAGTGCAATGGCCCGATCTCAGCTCACTGCAATGTCCACCTCCCGGGTTCAAGTGATTCTTCTGCTTCAGCCTCCTGAGTAGCTGGGATTATAGGCACCCGCCACCATGCTTGGCCAATTTTGTACTTTTCGTAGAGACAGGGTTTCACTATATGTGGCCAGGCTGGTCTCAAACTCCTGACCTCAGGTGATCCGTCTGCCACAGACTCCCAAAATGTTTGGATTACAGGCATGAGTCACTGTGCCTGACTGGAAGAGAGCTTTTAATTGGATCTGAAATTGGAGGTTTAACTCAGACTGAACTAAGTTTTTTAATAGCTGAAAGTGGTCAGAAAGTTAAGGGTCCTAGCACCCACCAGGGTAGAGAGACTGAACACACAGCTGATAATAAGATTTTTTAAAAAAACTAGTTCATGTTTGCACCCCACAGGGTTGAAACTTCCCCCCAAAGTAATTACTGTCATTTAATAGATACTTGGTGCTGAGTGCTTCACATATTTTCCTTTAAGAAAAAAACCCTGAGATACATGGGCTCAGGGGAAATACTTGTTGACTTGGGTGAAAAAGGCCCATCCTCAGCTTTTGTTCTGCCTTGCCGTGCACCTGTCATTGTTAAGTTCAATACTTGGGGCTTTACCAACTTGTATTCCCTGTAAGAGCAGAAATTTAGCTCATTTAAACCTCACAACAATCCTTATCCCATCTAACAGAGGTGGAAATGAAAACTCCAAGAGGTAAGGAAACTCACCCAAAGAACCCCAGCTAAAAAATTTAGCAGAGTAGGGATTCGAACCCAGGCCTGTCCACCTGCACCTCCCTTGCTCTCTGCCTGCATGGAGCTGTCTCCTCAATTTCATCTTCACCCACCCCAATTCCCAGATGTCCCCTGGGACTCCTCAATACCATGTTTCATGCCGTAATCCCAGCCTGCTAAATGGCACACAGCCTCTGTGGGAGAAGACTCTAATTGTGCCTGACCACAAGGTCTGCAGGGACTTAATAAATTATGCCAAGAGAATATTTGCACAGAAGGCCTTATTGACTGGAGTCGACTTCCTGAATTGGCATAATTTTTTTTTCTCCAGCGATTATTACAAAGCAAGCCCAAGTGCAAGCCTTGAAGCCTCAACTGTAGAATCCCTCGAGTGTCAACAAGAATATGGGCTCCCAAGCCTACCTACCTTCAAAGTCAAGGTCATCACAAAGGGAGGGTCCCTCGGGTGAGAAGAAAGATGAGTTGTAGGGGTCCCCCAGTTTCCACAGAAAAAGCACTCCAGGCCAGGTGCCATGGCTTATGCCGATAGTCCCAGCACTTTGAAAGGCTGAGGCAGGAGAATGCCTTGAGCCCGGGAGTTTGAGATGCCTGGGCAACGTGGTGAGATCCCATCTCTATAAATAATACAAAAGAAAATTCGCAGGCATAGTGGCACCTCCCTTGCTCTTTCACCTGCATCCAGCTCTCCCCTCAATTCCATCTGCTCCCACCTCAATTCCCAGATGTCCCCTGGGGCTCCTCAGCTGTAATCCCAGCTATTCAGGAGGCTGAGGTAGGAGGATAACTGGAGCCAGAGGTGTCAGGGCCACAGCGGACTGAGGTCATGCCATGGAACTTGAGCCTAGACACAGTGAGACCCTATCTCAAAAAAAAAAAAAGGAAAAGAAAAGGACTCCAGTTCCATTCCATTCTATATGTAACTATTCATAATTTACAGATTCATATCCCTTTTCTCCCCCCAAGCCTCATCTTTCTCCCTAAGAAAACCACAACTGATTTATTGCAGTATTATCCTTAAGAAAACCACAACTGATTTATTGCAGTATTATCCTTAAGAAAACCACAACTGATTTATTGCAGTATTATCCCTAAGAAAATCACAACTGATTTATTGCAGTATTGTAACATCCAATGAGTGGAAAGAACCCAAATGTCCATCAACAGGGGAATGGTTGAATAAAGCATGACATACCTTCCCAATGGAGTACTATGAAACATACTCAAAGAATGAGAAGGACCTCTACAACCCCAGTATGGAGGAGTTTACATCATTCAAAGGAAATTAGCAAGGTTTCAGAAAAGAGTATGTAGTTTTGTATAAGGAAATGAAAGGGATTAGAACATATATTTGCTTATATTCGCAAAATGAAATAACAGAGGGCTAAAACCACACACAAAAATTAGTTTCCTTGGGTGGGGAGAGAAGAATAAGGGTAATAGGAATGAAAATGGGACTTCTCTAAGGCAGAGAAGGGGGGATAGCCAAGAAAGAGGGAGTGTGGGAGTGATCTGTAATGCCAGGTGTGGTCAATAGGTGTCTTGTCTGTAGAGACTTTAAAAAACAGTAATAAAATCAACTATTAAATGCAGTGATTTTATCTAAATCAGATTTTAGATCGAGGAAAAAAAGACACTGGTGGAAAAGCTGATGAAATGTGAATAAAGTCTATAGTTAATAGCATTATATCAATACTAATTTCTTTGGACAAATGTGCCGTGTTGATGTAAGATGCTAACATGGCGGGGGCTGGATGAAGGGTAACCACAAGAATGATCTGTTCTGTTTTTGCAACTTTTCTTCAAATCTAAAATTATTCCAGAGCAATGTGGTTATTTCTAAACACATATGAATTTCATATGCATGAATAAGTATTGTGAAATGAAAAACTAAGCAACTAAAGGTCATTTGTTTTATTATTACTGGCAATTCTAAACAATATTAGTGATAGAATTCTCCCACCCCCCCAGCCAGGGCAACTACCCACTCTGTACCTACTCTGAGGATACTTTTTTTGTTGTTGTTTTGTTTTTGTTTTGAGACGGAGTTTCGCTCTTGTTACCCAGGCTGGAGTGCAATGGCACAATCTCGGCTCACCGCAACCTCCGTGTCCTGGGTTCAGGCAATTCTCCTGCCTCAGCCTCCTGAGTAGCTGGGGCTACAGGCACGTGCCACCATGTCCAGCTGATTTTTTGTATTTTTAGTAGAGACGGGGTTTCACCATGTTGACCAGGATGGTCTCGATCTCTTGACCTTGTGATCCACCCGCCTCGGCCTCCCAAAGTACTGGGATTACAGGCGTGAGCCACCGCACCCGGCCGAGGATACTTTTATTTAGCTCTTAGTTTGGAACAATGTAAATGTTCTGTAAAGACAAACAAAAAACAAAATGTTAAAACAGAAAAAGAGACAAAATACTGGGCATGAAAACCAAATCTGAGCACCATCACCATGGGATCCTCTCAAATTCAAGGTTTTAATTTTTTATTCTTTATTAGAGACGGGGTCTCACTATGTTGCCCAGGCTGGTCTTAAACTCCTGAGCTCAAATGATCCTCCTGTCTTGGCCTCCCAAAGTGCTGAGATTCCAGGCATGAGCCACCATGCCCGGCCTCAAGTTCAGGTTTGAGCAGCTCTCACCAAAATCCCGCTGCAGTAAAATTCACAGTGGGCTTCAAATTCAGGTCCATCTGAGTCTAGATCCCAAAAGCTTTCTGACAGATCTTCTTGGGGGTGACAAAACAGAAATACAAGATCAGAATGGGAACTTGCAGTTCCTCTTCTGTCCTTTATAGAAGTGTCAACAGGGATGCAAAGATTTCATTATCAACAGGACTGGCACTCTGCCCTTGTAACAGACATCTGCTCTCACAGGGAAATCAACTTGGCAAAGCCTCAAGCATTGAACCTAACACTGAGAGGCAGCCAGGCAGAGCAGAACGAAAGCTGAAGACAGGCCCTTTCCATCCAAGTCAACAAATATTTCCTTGGAGTACATGTACCTCAGGGTTTTTCCCTAAAAGAAAAATCCCTCCTCACATAAACTCCCTACATAGAGCTCCTAGCTGCCTCAAATGCATGCATGATCTTTGTATTTAACTTCAAGGCTTCTATTGCCACATGTTTTCTGATTATAGCCATCATTTCTAAGTCCTGCAGGTATTTGCGCATCTTGGATCCTTTGAAACAGCTCCTTCCTTCGCCCCATTTGCTTCCAGGTATCTGCATGTCTCAATCCCTCCATTCATTTGGGCATTTGCTCAAAGCCACCTTTTCAGAGAGGCCTTCACTCACCACCCTACCAAAATGAGGTCACCCCTCCCATCCCTCTCCATTCTCTACACCTTACTTTATTTATCTTCTTTAATGCTCACTACCTCTTGACATTTAGTTGACTTGTCTTTCTTCTCTGAAAACTCCATAAAAGCAGGGTCTATTGCATTTCCAGAGCCTAATATTTTTTTCAGTGTAAACAGCAAGTGCAAAGGTCCTGGGTACAAATGCCCATGCATGCTAAAGGGGAGAAAGACCAGTGTGTTTAGAGGGAGAGTGCCAGAGATGAGCAAAGGGAGGACGACAAGACCTTTATAGACTACACCAAGTATACTTTCATTCTGAGTATAACAGGTAGCTTCTGTAGAGTCATAAGCTGTGGGGTCCGGGTGATGGGGAGGTTGACATCCTCTGATTATTCTAAAGATCATTCCAGTTTCTATATGAATAATAGACTGAATAAGGCAACAGGTAAAGCAGAGGACCAATTATAAAGGCTACTGTAATAGTCCCAGGGAGATGGGGATAGTGGTTTGGTTACAGGGGTAGTGCTGAAGATGGACACAAGCAGAGAGGAGGCTTGTGAGTGTTTCCTGATAACTTGTGGATAAACTAGATGTGGGACATGAGAGAAAGAGGGGGGTCTGTGGAAAATACACCTTGCACGTGGGATAAAAAGTTGCTTATGTTTTGTCCCAGAATCACAGCAATAATAAATTAGTCTTAACACATTAAGTTTTGGGGTGGCTTAATATGCAGAAATTGAAAACTGAAATACTCTAATGTACTGTTTCCTTGATTTCAGGATGCTTTTGATGGAGTAATGAGAATCAAATGTACATATCAAAGGAAAAACACACCACAATTTTAGAAACCTACTTAATATCTTCTTTAGAGAAAGGTCTATTGAAGTCCTTAGCCCACTTTTTAATCAGATCGTTAAATTTTTTTTCTTTGCTATTGAGTTGTAGAAATTCCTTATACATTTTAGAGATTAACTCCTTATTATGGTCTACAAATAATTTTTCCCATTTTGTGGGTTGCCTTTTAACTCTGTTGATTGTTTCATTTGCTGTGCAGACACTTTTAGCTTTATGTAGTTCTCCTCATTTATTTTTGTTTTTGTTGTCTTGCTTTTGGTGCCCTATCTGTGAAATTATTGCCAAGACCAACATCATGAAGCTTTTCCCCTATGTTTTCTTCTACAAGTTTTATAGTTTCAGGTTTTACATATAAATCTTTAATCCATTTTGTGTTGATCTTGTGTATGGTGTTAAATAAGGATTCTATTTCATTCTTTTGCATGTAGTTACCCAGTTTTCCCAGCATCACTTATTAAAGAGACAGTCATTTCCCCATTTTATATTTTTGGCAACCTTGTTGAAGATCATTTGATCATATAAGTGTAGATTTACTTCTGGACTTTCTACTGTATTCCTGTGGCCTATATGTCGGTCTTTAAGCCAGTACCATATGGTTTTAATTACTGTAGCTTTGTAATATAATTTGAAATCAGGAAGTATGAAGCTTCCAGCACTGTTCTTTTTTTTCTCAAGATTGATTTGGCTATTTGTGCAGTCTTTTGTAGTTCTATACAAATTTTAGACTCATTTTTTTCTATTTCTGTGAAAAATGCCTTTGGGATTTTGATAGGGACCACATTGAACCTGTATATTGCTCTGGTAGTATGGACACTTGAACAATATTAAGTCTTCCAATCCATGAATTTGGAAGGTCTTTCCATTTGTTTATACTTTCTTTCATTTCTGTCATCAAAGTTTTATAGTTTTCATTTTACAAGACCTTCACCTCCTTAGTTAAGCCAACAAGTTTATGAAACAATGCTCAATACCACAAATAATACCACTAACTGCAAATCAAACCACAATGAGAAATCACCTCACACCTGTCAGAATGGCTACTATCAAAAAGATAAAAGACAACAAATGTTGGTGAAGATGTAGAAAAATTGAAACCTTTGCACACTATTATTGGCAATGCAAAATGGTACAACCACTAAGAAAAACAGTAGGGAAGTTCCCCAAAACAATTGAAAATAGAACTATCACATGATCCAGCAATCCTACTTCTGGATTTTTACCCATAAAAATTAAAATCAGAATGTGGAAGAAATATTAGCACTCACATGCTCATTGCAGCACTGTTCACAACAGCCAAGATGTGGAAAAAACCTAAATGACAGATTAATGGGTAAAGAAAATGTGGTATAAACATGTAATGGAATACTATTTAGTCTTTAAAAAGAAGAAAATTCTGCAATATGTGAGAACAAGAATTAAACCTTGAGGACCTCATGGTAAATGAAACATCAGTCACACAAAGACAAACATTGCATATTTCCACTTACAGGGGTCATGTAAAACAGTCGAATGCATAGAATAAGAGTATAATGGTGGTTGCTGGGGCTGTGGGGAGGAGAAAATACTCATCAATGGGCATAAATTTCAGTCAGGCAAGATGAATGCATTCTAGAGATCTGCTGCATAATATGTACCTAAAGCCAACAAGGTATTCTGCCCTTAAAAATCTGTTAAGAGGGTACATTTCATGTTGTGTTCTTATTACAATAAAATAATTTTTTGGAAAAAAAGTCTGTTTCCTATATGCCTTGACATGAAGAATATAGGCACCAGATGATGTGGCTGTGCACTCCAAGCTCTGCGTCTCACATTTATTTCAATCACATGCAGATAACAGCAAGAATCTTTAGACAACTCAGATTGCATCTGGCTTATCACCTGGTTTGTCCCTAAATTTATCGTCTCTACAGAGTGAGCAGACATGTCCCTCTTTCTCTCTCTCTCTCCCTCTCAGGGCATATTTCAATAACACTCCTTTTTGATGAAGTCATACAAGACGCAGAAGCAGTCCTAAAACTCAATTTATGGAAGTCAGTTGAGAACAGACTTTGGATTGAACCTCCCAAACCTGCCTAATTACTGACACACATTATTGCCCCTACTCCTCTAACTAAATGCAGCCTCCAAACCTTGACGTGTTTTCCCAACGAAATGCACTAAATGAATTAGTGTCCTGAGGGACTGTGGTGGGAATAAAGGGAAAGCCATGAAAGATAGATGATGTCTCAACTAATTTTATGATTTATCGATCTCCACCTTTGCTCATTTTGCAACGTGGGAGAGCTCATTTTTCTGCCAGGCCCACAGTAGTGTCACTCTTGCTAATAGATATGATTAGCATCCCCAAAACCGTGTTTGTGAAAATGAGTGTGGCCCCTCTGCTGCTGCTGACCTCAGCAGTTTTCTTTTATTATGCACTGGATCTGCTAAGAACCAAAATTGATGCACTTATCTGGGGACTCTGCTGGACAGGCACAAGCATTTTCCTCATTTTTCTTCTAAACAAGTTCATCTTTAAGCAAGTACGATTCATGGTTTAAATTACTGCGTTGACACATCATCTGTTTTCAGCATGTGTATTCTTACAAGGAGGATCTTTTATGTGATCAGAGAGAGGAAGAGAGGGGATAGAGGTGTCACCCATGTGCCAAGTTGTGTTTAAAGATATACTTGTCAAGGGCTGGGTGCAGTGGCTCGCGCCTGTAATCCCAGCACTTTGGAAGGCTGAGGCTGGCAGATCACCTGAGGTCAGGAGTTTGAGACCAACCTGACCAACATGGAGAAACTCTAATACAGAAACCCTAATTAGCCAGGCGTGGTGGTGCATGCCTGTAATCCCAGCTATTTGGGAGGCTGAGGCAAGAGAATCTCTTGATCCCAGCAGACAGAGGTTGCAGTAAGCCAAGATTGTGCCATTGCACTCCAGCCTGGGCAACAAGAGTGAAACTGCACCTCAAAAAAACAAACAAACAAAAAATATATATACTTAATAGGACACAATACAGACTGCTTTGGATGGTTCACCAACTCCACTCAGCAAATACTGATTGGGCACAGGTATTGTGCTAAGCTATTCAGTCATTTAATATTTATCGGCGATTTAATATCTATAGCTGTAATTATAAAGTGAGCAAAATAGGCAATGTCTGTTTTCTCATGGAAACTATGTGCTGATTAGAAAAGATGGAAATTTCAAAATAATAATTATGAAGTTCATAAAATACGGTGTGTTAGTCAACTATGCCACAGCGGTGCTGTGTAGCATAAAGCCAGTAACTTACAACAGCAAGCATTTGTACTTCACTTATGCAACTGTGGTTTGCCTTGGGTTTGGCTGATCCAGGCTGGGCTTGGCTCCAGCCCATAGGTTTAGTTCAGATCTGTTCCATGCATCTCTCACTCTTGGGACCAACAGGTTACCCAGGGCATGTTGCCCCCATGGCCATGGCAGAGCTAAAGTAGGCAAGCCCAACCACTCTATCACATTTCAAAGTTCTTCTGTTCACTTCCACCCACTAATATCCTACTGGCCAAAACAAGTCACATGGCCAAGCCCAAAATCATGACTTAGGGAAGTAAGTACCATCCACAACTGGAGAGGGGAGAACATGAACACTTGCTGGGCAACCATCCAAACTATCATGCAGAATGATGTGATAAAAGGGACCAGAGAGAGAGAGAGAGAAGCGTTGTGAAGAATGGGGAAGAGTTTACAGAAATGATGTCAGAGAGGTAGGCAAGGGCCGGATCTTGCTGAGCTATGGAAAGAAATGGCACATTTGATTTGTGATTTCAAATAATCCCTTTCACTGCCATGGGAAAATTGGATTGTAAGTAGCACAAGAACAGACGCAGGGAGTCCCAGCAGGTAGAGCTAATAATCTATTTGATGAGAAAAAGATGTACAGACACAGCCATGGTTTGGTGAGATGTTTTTTAAACAAGGACATACACAAAGTACTAAACACACACACACACAAAGAGCTGTGAACTCCATCTGAAAATATCTGGATAATTTTAAGAAGGAGGTGACATTTGAGGTGGGCTTTCAATGTGTCCTCTCAAATAGCACCAAGCCGATACGAAAGAGCTATCTTAATTAGATTGACTGGGTGTCACAGTGCCACAAATATGATGGACACACAGGAAAGTATAGCAGCCCAGCAGAGGGAGGACGACTTCACACAAAGACAAGTATTTATGCTGTAAGACTACATGCCTGGGGCCATCCACAAGATGGGTGCATCTGCAAGAAGGAGGCCACCAGGCAACAGGCTGGGGGCCAGGTAGGTACTTCTTGAGCAGTGCCACACGCTATTCAAGGAGATCTGTGACTCATTTCCCCCAAGAGAATCTCCCATTTGCCACCATTCTGCCAAAGGGAGACTAGAGGTTTGAGGAAAGCAGTCTGGCAAAGATAAAGCCTCAGAATTCAAAGATCTAAAAGCACAGGCCCATCCATGTCCCCAGGTAACTTGGTGACTCCTTTGCTCTTTGGTTTCCACAAAAATAAAATGATATGATTTGTATAACATACGCAGATATATGCACCAAGATGCACGGCACGCCATAGACTCTCAAATATTTGTTGAACAGAAAAATATTTAATGTAGCATTATTTATCATTGTAAAAGCTTTTAAACTACCCAAATGCCCTCAGTAGGGCAATAATTAAATAAGCAATGGCATATTCATACCGTGGACTATTATGTAGCTATGGAAAATTTTCTCATTAGAAAATTCATTATTAACATACGGGAAAAAATGTGGAAAACACAGAAATGCAAAAATGAAATAAGACACATCCCTAGAGATAACCTCTATCAACATTCTGGAGTCTCTGTTTCCATTCTGTGTGGCACTTTTGCAGTGTGTGGGCACCACGTGCCCATGTGTATTTAGCTAACACAACTGAAATTATATCAAACACATGAATTCAAATTCTGCTTTGTTTCCTTTAATATTGTTTTACAGTGTTTTTCTATATACATTTTTACAAAGCAGTTTATCAATGTGAAAAAATTGCACTGATTTTATAAGGATGGAAACTTGGAATGCAAAATCATATATTCGGCTTAAGTACAAAACCATTTCATACAGACGTGTGTGTTTTGTGTATGTCTGTATGAATGATTGTAAGAAAATACACCCAAGGTTAATAATGATTGTCTTGGGGTTGTGGATTATTGGCTATCATTTCATCACTTACATTTTTCTGCATCTTCTTCATAACATACAATAAGCATGTATTATTATGGCAATAAGAAAAAAGAGAAACGTTTTTGAACAGGAACAATGATGTGAAAGAATCCAGAAAGGGGCGTATTAACCAACTCTGATATCTGTGACTGTGGTTTCACAAGTTAAGGGGCACATTTGCAGCTCCAGGCCCACCTCAGCCTCCTGAAGTTATGCCTGCTCCTCAGGCCAGGCCTTAGAGGTCATGGGACACACTGAGAAGAGAGAGGTCCAAGCCAGTATCCATGGAATCTGTCCCATTAGCTCAGAAACAACAAATAAGGGGACAGATCCAGAGGGTAGGGGGTGTGGCAATGCAGGACACAGGAAAAACTAGAAAGATCCCAGACATTGGGAGAACAAAGGGCCAAAGTGAGTGGCAGCCAGTCGTCAGTCCGACCAGGTCCTCCCCAACAGGCCCCACGCAGCAGGAATTGGAGAAATTCCAAAGCCTGACTCTGAGAACTTCCTCAAACCCTTACATGATTGTACATGATGGCAAGAATAGTCTTGACTGTCATCTAGAAGTTATTGGAGAAGCAGGCAGTGGAAACCCTCCATGGTGATCAGAAACGGCCCTTTGTTTGCAGCAGCTCAATTATTGACTGAGAAAACTCGAACATCACGCTTGGCCAGAGAAAGAAACACCAATTTTTTGGAAGGACGATCCAAGATGGCCGTTTAGGAACAGCTCAGGATCGCAGCTCCCAGTGAAAGCGCAGAGGGTGAGTGGACACCGCGTTTTTATTGCCCACAGACTAGGAAATTCCCGGGCGGAGGTGCTCCACAGTCGCCAGCCCGGCTGTTTAGGCCAGCGCTGCTGCTTTGCCCCACGCGGCTGCTTTGTCGGCGCCCCGGAGCCGCGGTTCCCGTACAAAATACACCGGTCCGGGGGCCCTTTTGGCTGGCGATTGGAGCCACGGGAAGTCGCCCGTACGGCGGTTCAAAAAGGGGACTGAGCAGAAAACCAGGACAGTAGATTCCAGGGCAAAAAAAAAAAAAAAAGCGCCACAAACCTCAGTGCCGCTGTTTAAGCCAGCGCGGTGAGTGGCCGCAGGGGAAAACAAACAGACCCCGGCGCCTCTTCAACAGGCGACTGGAACACCAACTTAAAAAAGGCTCTGAGGCAGGGAGCCAGGCGATCAGGCTCGGCTGGTCCCACCCCCACAAAAGAACAGCAACCAGAAACTCTGGATTGAGAGTTTCACAGCAAGCGCAGCTGAACCCAGGACGGTCCGGCTCTGTGGGGGAGGGGCGTCCGCCATTACCGAGGCAGCCTGCCGTTGCCAAGGCAACCCGCCATTGCTGAGGCAGCCCGCCGTTGCC
>NW_022436991.1:4232551-4327515 GCF_009761245.1 Sapajus apella | reverse complement strand
AACCCGCCATTGCTGAGGCAGCCCGCCGTTGCCAAGGCAACCCGCCACAGCAGAGACTCCGCCCCAACAGAGGCGGGCCACCATCACCAAAGCAGTTCTAACTACACCCATATAAACAGGACTGCAGGGAAGTTCACTTGGCAGCTGGGCGGAGCCCACAGCAGCTCAGCAAAGCTGCTATAGGCCCACAGTGACTAGGCTGCCTCCTTGCTGGGCTGGGCAGGTCTGAAGGAAAGAAAAAAAAAAGAAGGCGGCAGCATAACGGAAACTCATAAATAAAGCCCTAAATCCCTGGGACAGAGCACCTGGGAACAAAAAGCAGTTTATGAGTTCTGCTGCAGCAGACCTAAAAGTACCTGCCCAGCAGCTCTGAATGAACAACAACAGAGCTCATAGCTCACCATTTGAGCTCCTATAAAGAAGAGACCATCTCCTCAAGCAGCTCCCTGACCCCTATATATCCAAAAAGACACCTCATAAAAGAGAAATCAGATTAACACTAGGCGGGTATCCGTCTGGGACAAAGATAGCAGAAGAAGAAAACTGGTAACAACCCTTGCTGTTCAGCAGCTGCTACAGGTGAACCCCAGGCAAGCAGGGCCTGGAGTGAACCTCAGCAGACCTACAGCAGAGGGGCCAGACTGTCAGAAGGAAAACCAAGGAACAGAAATAACCTCATCATCAACAAACAGAACGTCAATCTGAAAGATTTGAGACCCAATCTGAAAGCCAGCAACTACAAAGTCGACAGGTGGATAAATCCTTAAAGATGGGAAGAAACCAGCGCAAAAAGGCTGAAAACACCCGAAATCAGAACACCTCTCCTCCTAAAAGGGATCACAACTCCTCACCAGCAAGGGAACAAGGTTGGATGGAGAATGAGTGCGATGAAATGACAGAATCAGACTTCAGAAGGTGGGTAGTAAGAAACTTCTGTGAACTTAAAGAACATGTTCTAACCAAATGCAAAGAAACTAAGAACCTTGAAAAAAGATTTGATGAAATGCTAACGAGAATGGACAAAATAGAAAGGAATATAAGTGAATTGATGGAGCTGAAAAACGCAACACGAGAACTCCATGAAGCATGCACAAGTATCAACAGCCGAATAGACCAAGCAGAAGAAAGGATATCAGAGGTAGAAGATCAACTCAATGAAATAAAACGGGAAGGCAAGACTGGAGAAAAAAGGGTAAAAAGGAATGAACAAAGTCTCCAAGAAATGTGGGACTATGTGAAAAGACCTAATCTACGTTTGATAGGCGTACCCGAATGCGACGAAGAGAATGAATCCAAGCTGGAAAATACTCTTCAGGATATTATCCAGGAAAACTTCCCGAACCTAGCAAGGCAGGCAAACATTCAAGTCCAGGAAATACAGAGAACACCACAAAGATATTCGTCAAGAAGAGCAACCCCAAGGCACATAATCATCAGATTCACCAGGGTCGAAATGAAGGAGAAAATACTAAGGGCAGCCAGAGAGAAAGGTCAGGTTACCCATAAAGGGAAGCCCATCAGACTCACAGCAGATCTCTCAGCAGAAACCCTACAAGCCAGAATAGAGTGGGGGCCAATATTCAACATCCTTAAAGAAAAGAACTTTCAACCCAGAATCTCCTATCCAGCCAAACTAAGCTTCATAAGTGAAGGAAAAATAAAATCCTTTGGGAACATGCAAGTACTCAGAGATTTCGTCACCACCAGGCCAGCTCTACAAGAGCTCCTGAAAGAGGCTCTACACATATAAAGGAACAACAAGTACCAGCTCAACTAAAGGGCAAAACAGCCAGCTAGCACCAAAATGGCAGTATCAAATTCACACATAACAATATTAACCCTAAATGTAAATGGACTAAATGCCCCAATCAAAAGACACAGACTGGCAAATTGGATAAAAAGACAAAACCCATCGGTGTGCTGTATCCAGGAAACCTATCTCACATGCAAGGATACACAAAGGCTCAAAATAGAGGGATGGAGGAAGATTTACCAAGCAAATGGAGAGCAAAAAAAAGCAGGAGTTGCAATTCTCATCTCTGATAAATTAGACTTTAAAGCAACAAAGATCATAAGGGACAAAGAGGGACATTACATAATGGTAAAAGGATCAATGCAACAAGAAGAGCTAACGATCCTAAATATATACGCGCCCAATACAGGAGCACCCAGATACATAAGGCAAGTTCTTAATGACTTACAAAGAGACTTAGACTCCCACACAATAATAGTGGGAGACTTTAACACCCCATTGTCAACATTAGACAGATCAACCATACAGAAAATTAACAAGGATATCCAGGACTTGAACTCAGACCTGGACCAAGCAAACCTAATAGACATTTACAGAACTCTCCACCCCAAATCCACAGAATATACATTCTTCTCAGCACCACATCACACCTACTCTAAAATTGACCACATAATTGGGAGTAAATCACTCCTCAGCAAATGCAAAAGAACGGAAATCGTAACAAACAGTCTCTCAGACCAGAGTGCAATCAAGTTAGAACTCAGAATTCAAAAACTAACTCAGAATCGCACAGCTTCATGGAAACTGAACAACTTGCTCTTGAATGTTGACTGGATAAACAATGAAATGAAGGCAGAAATAAAGATGTTCATCGAAACCAACGAGAATGAAGACACAACATACCAGAATCTCTGGGACATATTTAAAGCAGTCTCTAGAGGAAAATATATAGCAATAAGTGCCCACATGAGAAGCAAGGAGAGATCAAAAATTGACACCCTATCATCAAAACCGAAAGAGCTAGAGGAGCAAGATCAAAAAAACTCAAAGTCTAGCAGAAGACAAGAAATAGCTAAGATCAGAGCAGAACTGAAGGAGATAGAGACCCAAAAAACCCTTCAAAAAATCAATAAATCCAGGAGCTGGTTTTTTGAAAAGATCAACAAAATAGACAGACCACTAGCCAGATTAATAAAAAAGAAAAGAGAGAATAACCAAATTGATGCAATAAAAAACGATAAAGGGGATATCACCACAGATTCCACAGAAATTCAAACTATCATCAGAAATTATTACAAACAACTCTATGCACACAAACTAATAAACCTGGAAGAAATGGATAAATTCCTGGACACTTGCCTCCTGCCAAGCCTAAACCAGGAAGAAGCCGAAACCCTGAACAGACCCATAACAAGGTCTGAAGTTGAGGCAGAAATTAAGAGCTTACCACCCAAAAAAAGCCCAGGTCCAGATGGGTTCACAGCTGAATTCTACCAGACATACAAAGAGGAGTTGGTACCATTTCTTCTGAAACTATTCCAAACAATACAAAAAGAGGGAATTCTTCCCAAATCATTTTATGACACCAACATCATCCTCATTCCAAAACCCGGCAGAGACTCAACAAGAAAAGAAAACTTCAGGCCAATATCCATGATGAACATAGATGCAAAAATCTTCAATAAAATACTGACAAGCCGATTGCAACAGCACGTCAAAAAGCTTATCCACCATGATCAAGTAGGCTTCATCCCGGGGATGCAAGGCTGGTTCAACATGCGCAAGTCTATAAACATAATTCACCACATAAACAGAACCAAAGACAAAAACCACAGGATTATCTCAATTGATGCAGAGAAGGCCTTTGACAAAATTCAACAGCCCTTTATGCTAAAAACCCTCAATAAGCTAGGTATCAATGGAACGTATCTCAAAATAATAAAAGCTATTTATGACAAACCAACAGCCAATATCATACTGAATGGGCAAAAACTGGAAGCATTCCCCTTGAAATGTGGCACCAGACAGGGATGCCCGCTCTCACCACTGCTATTCAATATAGTATTAGAAGTTCTAGCCAGAGCAATCAGGCAAGAAAAAGAAATAAAGGGCATTCAAATAGGAAAGGAGGAAGTCAAATTGTCTCTATTTGCAGACGACATGATTGTATATCTAGAAGACCCCATCGTCTCAGCCCCAAACCTCCTGAAACTGATAAGCAAGTTCAGCAAAGTCTCAGGATACAAAATCAATGTGCAAAAATCACGTGCATTCCTATACACCAATAACAGACTCAAAGAGAGCCAAATCGAGAACAAACTTCCATTCACAATTGCCACAAAGAGAATAAAATACCTAGGAATACAACTAACAAGGAATGTAAAGGACCTCTTCAAGGAGAACTACAAGCCACTGCTCAACGAAATAAGAGAGGACACAAACAGATGGAGAAACATTCCATGTTCATGGTTAGGAAGAATCAATATCGTGAAAATGGCCATACTGCCCAAAGTAATTTACAGATTCAATGCTATCCCCATCAAGCTACCAATGACCTTCTTCGCAGAACTGGAAAAAACCACCTTAAACTTCATATGGAACCAAAAGAGAGCCCGCATAGCCAAGTCAATGCTAAGCAAAAAGAACAAAGCGGGGGGCATCACACTACCAGACTACAAACTATACTACAAGGCTACAGTAATCAAAACAGCATGGTACTGGTACCAAAACAGAGATATAGACCAATGGAACAGAACAGAGGTCTCGGAGGCAACACAACCTTTCTACAACCATCTGATCTTTGACAAACCAGACAAAAACAAGCAATGGGGAAAGGATTCCCTGTTCAATAAATGGTGTTGGGAAAGCTGGCTAGCCATGTGCAGAAAGCAGAAACTGGACCCCTTCCTGACACCTTACACTAAAATTAACTCCAGATGGATTAAAGACTTAAACATAAGACCTAACACCATAAAAACCCTAGAAGAAAATCTAGGCAAAACCATTCAGGACGTAGGTGTAGGCAAGGACTTCATGACCAAAACACCAAAAGCATTGACAACAAAAGCCAAAATAGACAAATGGGACCTAATCAAACTCCACAGCTTCTGCACAGCAAAAGAAACAATCATTAGAGTGAATCGGCAACCAACAGATTGGGAAAAAATTTTTGCAGTTTACCCATCTGACAAAGGGCTGATATCCAAAATTTACAAAGAACTAAAACAGATTTACAAGAAAAAAACTAACAAGCCCATTCAAAAGGGGGCAAAGGATATGAACAGACACTTTACAAAAGAAGACATACGTGAGGCCAACAAACATATGAAAAAATGCTCATCATCACTGGTCATCAGAGAAATGCAAATCAAAACTACATTGAGATACCATCTCACGCCAGTTCGAATGGCGATCATTAAAAAATCTGGAGACAACAGATGCTGGAGAGGATGTGGAGAAATAGGAACACTTTTACACTGTTGGTGGGAGTGTAAATTAGTTCAACCATTGTGGAAGACAGTGTGGCGATTCCTCAAGGACATAGAAATAGAAATTCCATTTGACCCAGCAATCCCATTACTGGGTATATATCCAAAGGATTACAAATTGTTCTACTATAAGGACACGTGCACACGAATGTTCATTGCAGCACTGTTTACAATAGCAAAGACCTGGAACCAACCCAAATGCCCATCGACGATAGACTGGATAGGGAAAATGTGGCACATATACACCATGGAATATTATGCAGCCATCAAAAACGATGAGTTTGGGTCCTTTGTAGGGACATGGATGAACCTGGAAACCATCATTCTCAGCAAACTGACAGAAGAGCAGAAGATCAAACACCGCATGTTCTCACTCATAGGTGGGTGTTGAACAATGAGAACACATGGACACAGGGAGGGGAGCACTACACACTGGGGCCAGTTGGGGGGAAATAGGGGAGGGACGGTGGGGGGTGGGGAGCTGGGGATAGATAGCAAGGGGAGAAATGCCAGATGTAGGTAATGGGGAGGAAGGCAGCAAATCACACTGCCACGTGTGTTCCTATGCAACAATTTTGCATGTTCTTCACATGTACCCCAAAATCTAAAATGCAATAAAATAAATAAATGGAAAAAAAAAAAAGAAACACCAATTTTTTTTTTTTTTTTTTTGAGACAGTCTCCCTCTGTTGCCCAGGCTGGAGTACAGCAGCATGATCTCGGCTTATTGTAACCTCTGCCTCCTGGGTTCAAGCCATTCTCCTGCCTCAGCCTCCCGAATAGCTAAGATTGCAGGCATGCACCACCATGGTGAGCTAAGATTTTTTTTATTTTTAGTAGAGAAGGGGTTTGACCAGGCCTGTCTTGAACTCCCGACTTCAAGTGATCTGCCAGCCTTGGTGCCTCCCAAAGTGCTGGGATTATAGGCGTGAGCCACCAAGCATGGGCAGAAAGATCTGTTTTTTCGGTTTTGTTTGTTCGTTCTGTGGCAATCTCCACCTCCCAGGTTCAAGCAATTCCCCTGCCCTGGCCTCCTGAGTAGCTGGGACTACAGGCGTGCAACACCATGCCCAGCTAATTTTTTGTATTTTAGAAGACAGAAGGTTTCACTCTGTTAGCCAGGATGGTCTGGATCTCCTGACCTCATGATCCACCTGCCTTGGCCTCCTAGTGCTGGGATTACAGGCATGAGCCACCGCACCCAGCCAAGACCAATTCTTTTAGCATGGCATTCAAGGCTTCCCTGGGTCTGTCTCCAACAACCAACCAACCTACCTATCTACCTACCTACACACACACATACACCCTATTGTCCATACCTGCCAAAACTTTGTTCATCCTGTTTCCTCTGCCTGGAATGCCTTTCTCTCATTTCCATTTATTTAAACTCTTTACAACTCCAAAGTCCTCTTATTTAAAAGCCTTTGAAAAACACTATTGAGTGAATGAAGCAAGGGCTTGATCAGACAGATTCTGTTCCAGTCCAGGCCCCTCTCTTTACTGGCTGTGTGACCTTGGAGAAATTGAATTGTCCTTCTGATACCAATTTTCTAATTAGTAAAATTAGCTTCTAATTGGAGCTGCCTCCAAGGCTTGCTCTAAGGATTAAAGGAGAAAATTGTTTCAGATATCTGTTGAAAAGCAGACAAATTCACTGCGATAAATGGCAACAAATATCATAAATTTTATATCCTCATTCCTAGTATCCGTTCTCCCCTTCATTTTCTGGGAGGCATTTTGCCTATGGGTTCACCATCTTCTGCCCAAGTTTACTTTTACGTCTCCTGGAGTCAAAGATAAGGCAAGTCCTGTCTCTGAGTTTAGACACAATTGGGTTGCATCTTAGCACTGGTATCTTCAAACTGTGTTTTTGAACAAATCATCACGCCTCTCAGTGCTTCAATTTTCCCATGTGAGAAATGGGTTTAACGTTTTATGTCAGGGGGCTGAATGAGTCAATGTGCATAAAACTCTTGGAACGGTGCCTGGCACACAGAAAGCGATAGATGGGTTTGTTGTTACTGCCTCACTGGGTTATGGTAAAGATGGAGTGGGCTTTGTGTGTCTGCAAAGCCGTTATCCAGAGTCCTGACACATAGCAAGTCCTGTGTAAACATCAGTTGTATAATCCGCAATTTAGTAAACAAGTCCAATGTCCCTCTCTCCAGCCCCTGAGTAATTTAATAGATGTCAGTCAATCCCTTTTTTTTTTTTTTTTTTTTTTTTGCTCTACCTTTTTAGAACAAAAGTCCTGTTCTCTTCTCCAGTGGTGTCTCTCTGAGCTAACTGAGTCATCCTCCTGCTCTTAAACAGGAAGATTCCTAGAGCCAAGTGGGATCCTTCTCCTGTATCATGAGGGCTCCATGGCAAGGTAACAGACTGTCTGGCTAATCTGGAGCCAAGCAGAAATTGACACAGAGGGCATCAACAGGCTTATTGCATTTCCTTCCCCTATGAAAGAACCCTACGGTCCAGCCGAGCAAGCCCCTCTCCTTGACCAGCTAATGAGGTTACAAGAAAACTTGAGTATCTGACTTTAATCATGGGATTAAACCCAGGAAACTGACTTTAATAATGGTATGCCAAGGCAAGCATGGTCCTAGCAGGGCCCAGGAGCTAGGACAGGTGAGGGTACGCATCTGAGGCTGAATGACACATTCTATATGAAGTTGATTCATGTTGGAGCAAATCCGGGCAGGGACCAGCTGATTCAGGCAGTTAAGTTATTGCTCTGCCAGTTTAATATTTCACCATCTGCTAACTGAAGGCTCTACTGCCTGCTGGGTCCTATAAAGACTTTTATTTATTATATTACACATGGCAACATCTGCCACCGGATAAGGCTCTACTCAGCGCCCTAATTAAACAAACACACACTTCAGTGATGGCAGAGGGCCGGGTCTCGCTGTGAGTGAGCCGAAATGTTGCTGGGAGTTAAAAACTTGGAGTGTCCCATCCTGAAGGGCCTTGCTGAGAAAAGGTAGCATGAATCATTCAGCTTACCTCCTGGTGGTGACTAAAGATTAACAGGTGATTACAAGTAGGCTGGGAAAAAAAATGAGTTTTTGGAAAAAAAATAAAATTAAAAGGCTGGCCAGTCATCTCCTCCAACCTGCCTCTCACTCCCAAGCAGGACTCGGGTTTCAGGGCTGGGTTTGACCAATGGTCAGAATTCCTGCTCCTCACCATCCCAGGAGCCCCTGCCCTTCAACCTCCTTGTACGCTTTCAGAAACAAGAAGCCCTGCAGATGAAGAAAATGAATGTCAAGGTTTCCATTCAATTTTTCATTCATGCATGCATTCAAGAAATATGGAGTATATGCTACATAACCCGTACTCTAGCAGGTGAGCTGGTAAATAAGATTGACATTCGTGTCTACATAAAAGCCCCGTGTGACTAAGTCAAGGGGACACATAAATGGACAAGATACTTGCAGATCGTGGTGGTGTCCCAGGTTCCTAACAGAAGCAAATGAAAATTATCTCTGTCTGAAAGCATTTTCTGCTTGGCCCATAGGAATTGCCATAGATTAAGATCAAGCCTCTATGAACTTAAAATCAAAAGCCACCAAACTCATTAGGAAATAGGCCACCATGAATGAGAATCAGCAGAAATAATAAACAACATATTTTTACCCCCCATAAACTTCAGATATTGGAATCTCTGAAACAATCAGATGCATAATATAAAATTATTGTGATTAAAATATTTATTTAAATGAATAAAAGATGGAATTCGAAAATTGGGAAAATAATCAACATTTATAAAATAATAGGTATAGTTGAAAAAGGAATAAACAAACATTTTGGAAATCAAATATGTAACTGTTGAAGTAAAAAACTCTATTCAGCTAGCCGGGTCTGGTGGTGCAGGCCTGTAATCCCAGCTACTCAGGAAGCTGAGGCACAAGAATCGCTTGAACCCAGGAGGCGGAGGTTGCAGTGAATCAAGATCATACCACTGCACTTCAGCCTGGGTGACAGAGTGAAACTCTGTCTCAAATATATATATAAACAAAAACCAAAAAATAAATTTAAATAAAAACTTAATTCAGATTAAAAAACAGCAGGAAAGAGAATTAGAAAATGAAGATGTATCTAGAAGAGATTATCTAGAATGTAACACAAATAAATTAGGTGATTAAAACTATTAAGGAAAGGTTAAGAGATACAGAGGCTAGAAAGAAACAACCTATTTAATGTACGTCCAATACATTAGACGTAATATTGGGAGAGAATAGAGAGATTGGATAAGAGGCAATATTGAAAGTGATGATCGAAATTTTGCAGAGGCCAGGTGTGTGGCTCACAACGGTAATCAAAGCACTTTGGGAAGCAGAGGTGGGTGGATCACCTGAGGTCAGAAGTTTGAGGCCGGCCTGCCCAACATGGTGAAACTCCATCTCTACTAAAAATGCAAAAATTACCCAGGGGTGGTGGCACATGCCTGTAGTCCCAGATACTCAGGAGGCTGAGGCAGAAGAATCACTTGAACCTGGAAGGCAGAGGTTGCAGTGAGCCAAGATCATGCCACTTCACTTCAGACTGAGCAACAGAGTAAGACTCTGTCTCAAAAAAGAAAAAAGAAGAAGAAGAAAAGAAAAGAAAGGAAGAAATTTTTGTAAACATGGTAAAACACAGTCACATGCCACATAACATTTGGGTCAGCAGACTGCATACGTAGGTGGCTCCACAAAACTGTAACACTGTATTTTTACTGGACCTTTTCTACGTTGAGATGTGTTTAGGTCGCCCAATGTTTACCATTGTGTTCCAGTTACCTATAGTATTCAGTAGAGTAACATGCTGTGCAGTCATGCAGCCTAGGAGCCACAGGCTACACCATATACCCTAGGTGTGTAGGTGGCTACACCATCTAGGTTTGTGTAAGGACACTTTGATATGCATCATTGTGTGATATGCACACGATCATGAAATTACCTAAAGATGCATTTCTCAGAACATATCCCTATTGTTAAGTGATACATGATGACATATATATATATATATATATATGGATATAGATATATCATCGCATATACAAACACATAAAAATATTCAGGTCCAAGCACAGCATATATAAGCAAGATGAATGCAAAGAAATCCATAGCTAGACATATTGCAATGAAACCACCGAACATCCAAGACAGAGAAGACCTAAAAGCTTGCAGGGGAAAAGGGCAGATAACCTTCCAAAACTCTACATTTAGATCATCACCTGAGTTTTCAGGCAAAGCAATAGAAGCCAAAAGACTCTGGAATATTTCCAAAATTCTGAAAGAAAACAGCCATCATTCTAGAACTGTGCTTCCACCAAATGTATCTTTTAAAAATGAGGGTGAAAGCCAGGCACAGTGGCTCACACTTGTAATCCCAGCACTTTGGGAGGCTGAGGCGGGCAGATCAAAATGTCAGGAGTTCGAGACCAGCCTGACCAACATGGTGAAACCCTGTCTCTACTAAAAATACAAAAATTAGCTGGGCGTGGTGGCACGCACCTGTAATCCCAGCTACTCGGGAGGCTGAGGCAGGAGAATCTCTTGAACCCGGGAGGCGGAAGCTGCAGTAAGTCGAGATCATGCCACTGCACTCCAGCCTGGTGACAGAGTGAGACTCTGTCTCAAAAAGAAAAAAAAAAAAAGTAAGTTAGTTCTCTGGGCTGGTCATGGTGGCTCACGCCTGTAATCCCAGCACTTTGGGAGGCAGAGGTGGGAGGATCACATGAGACCAGGAGTTCCAGACCAGCCTGGCCAACAAGGAGAATCCCTGTCTCTACTAAAAGTACAAAAATTAGCCGGGCGTGGTGGCAAGCGCCTGCAGTCCCAGCTACTTGGAAGGCTGAGGCAGGAGAATCACCTGAACCCTGGAGGTGGAGGTTGCAGTGAGCTGAGATTACACCACTGCACTCCAGCCTGGGCAACCAAGGGAGATCCTGTCTGAAAACAAAACAAAAAAAAAAAAGTGAGTTCTCATTCTTAGTTCCCAGGAGAAGTCATTGTTGAAAAAGAGCCCGGCACCTCCTCCTCTCTCTCACTTCCTCTCTCGCCATGTGATCTGCGCAGGGTAGCTCCATTTCCCTTCTGCCATAAGTGGAAACAGCTTGAGGCCCCACCAGAAGCAGATGCTGACGTCAGGCTTCTTGGACAACCTGCAGAACCATACACCAAATAAACCTGTTTTTTTTTTTTTAAATAAAGTGCCGGCCCAGGTAATCCTTTATAGCAACACCAATGGACTAAGACAGCAATGATTTTATGGGTCTTCATTTTGTTGGCATACTTGATAACTTACATGTTTTATATATATATATTCTTTGTGTGTTTCAAATATTGCATTAAAACGTTTAAAAAGAGGCCCGGCATGCTGTCACACCTGCAATTCCAGCACTTTGGGAGCCAAGGCGAGTGAATCGCCTGAGATCAGGAGTTCAAGACCAGGCTGGCCAACATGGTAAAACGCCACCTCTACTAAAAATGAAAAAAAAAAAAAAAATTAGCCAGGTGTGATGGCGGGCACCTGTAATCCCAGCTCGGGAGGCTGACGCAGAACTGCTTGAACCCGGGCGGAAGAGGTTGCAGTGAGCCAATATCACACCAGTGCACTCCAGCCTGGGCAACAAAACAAGACTCTGCCTCAAAAAAAAATTAAAAATTAAATTGAATGTGCCAAACAATAGGAGGATGCGTTTCTTGAGGACAAGAGCAGAACCAGAGCTTTTCTGTATCCCATCTGTTGTACACACAGTGGGCCCTCAACACCTATCTGCTTTCATCACAGCCAGGGAATTTGTTTACTTTACTGCATTACAAAAGAATGGGAAAAGCCAAGGCTTCTCAAAAGCAAATGTCAATGCAGCAGACAGAGGACTAAATTACATGATAACACAGTATATAATATAGTATAATGGGCATGATGCAGGTGATAATAACAGAAAAACAAATCCGTTTTTCAGCCATGAATTACACTGTCTCTGTGGCTTTGGGCAAGAAGCATGCCTGTAGTTACCCTGGGCTGCAAGTTGTTAAATCATGATGGATGATCCCATAAGGAACCAAACGAGATCAGTGGAATTCATTCATTTGCCAGGTGCCCTGGGAATTCTTTCATTTCCCCCAAGACCTGATTGCCTCCTCCTATTACTGGGGCAACAGCTGGGCTATCACACACACTAACCGCAAAGTGGGAGAGAGAGCCAGAAACACAGAGCCAGCATCCCAGGTCTAGCCACAAAGATTATAAAATAAGCATCTCTCATATCCAGTCCAAAGCAACAACAAAGTGGCTGGAAGGAGGGTAGAAGGACACACTCAAGAATTAAAACCTAGATCTGTGGGTTGTGGCTCAGGCCTGTAATCCTAGCACTCTGGGAGGCTGAGGCAGGTGGATCATGAGGTCAGAAGTTCAAGACCAGCCTAACCAATATGGTGAAACCCTGTCTCTACTAAAAATACAAACATTAGCCAGGCATGGTGTCATGCACCTGTAATCCAAGCTACTCAGGAGGCTGAGGCAGGAAAACTGCTTGAACCCAGGAGGCGGAGATTGCAGTGAGCCAAGATCACACCACTCCACTCCAGCCTGGGTGACAGAGCAAGACTCCATCTCAAAAAAAAAACCAAAAAACCTACTGCAGCTGCTGGTTTTGTGTCTGCGAGTAGGTTAGTTTGCCAACATACAGCTCAGTTTTTGCATTAGGAAAATGGGACTCGTAATATCTAATTCAAGGATTATTTGGAAAACATCTCCTTGCACCAGATCTAGCACACAGTGGGTCCTCTCAAAATATCTCCTTCTCTCAGTAAGTTCTCTACGCATCTTCACCTCTGACCTTCAGCTTTTAAATAAAGAAGAGATTACAATCCCACGTGACAGAGGAGAAAAATGCTATCTAAAACTACTACTGACTGCAGCTGCTTCTGTCCCTAAGGGAGGGACATTATTTCTCTCCAGACTAAATATACTTTCTTTAGCAAAATACTTTGATAGGCAGCTTTGGTTATGAAATGTGAGGCCCCCCAGGGCACAGTTTAGAAGAAGACAGTGAAACAAAGAAGTAGTGAAATAGCTCTGCATTGTAAAAATGAACAGAGATGCCAGGGTTTGGCGGTATGCTAGGAAGCGGAGTGACAAGAGGAAGCACATTTCAAAAGCAATCCCTGTTGCTGTTCTTCACCTAACAACCCATCCTCTCCTCTTCCCCTCCTTTATTGCTCTCATTAGAAATTATCTTCAATCTGGAGAAACCAATTCAGAAAAAGAAAAATAAAGAAATTATCAGCATCTTACTTACTATATAGTCTACTTAATTTGTTTATTGCATGTCTCTTTCCTCAAGAAAGTAAGCTCCATAAGGGCAGCATTTATATCTATTTTATTCATTGCTGTTTCTCCAGAGCCCAGAAGAGTGATTGGAAAGTAAGAGGTATTCACTATGTTTCTCTTCAACAAATGATTAAGAGGGGATTCAATGCAAAAATGCTACTGCTGAACTGCAGCTCAACGAGAATACAAAACAATTGTCTTAACTCTGAGTTTAGGGGTTGTTTGTTATGTGGCATTACTGTAGCAATAACTAACTGATACAGATAGCAATACTGGTTGTATTCAATCCAATACTGAATCACATCAAAGTTGGATGATTGACTGAGGTTTGGGGCTTAGAACCTGTTGAATTTAATTCTGTCCCATTATATCTGAGCCTTTCCTCCTCTGTAGGAAAATAAATCCTCCTTCTGGGGGAAAAAATGATCCTCACAGGTCACTGTGAGAAATAAAACACCACTTTTTTCAAAAGAAGCACTCAATAAATATCAGCATTATCATCTATCTACTTAAACAATTCTGATGTTTAATGGGTTCACTTATTGTCCAGGTAAAGTCAGTCCTGCTAGGAAATGAACATAAGATTTTGATCCTGTATAGTATTGAAGTTAAAGGTATGTAATGTGAAGTACTATTTTTTGGATAAAGTAACAAAGTCAAATTAATTGTAAGACTTTAAGCTTATGAAGCAAAATGTTATCTGCATTCGTTAAAAATAGGTATAGCTTCCATCTGTCTTTTTTTTGAGATGTTATAGGACCATATTTTATTAAGAACCATAAAAAAACTTTAGATATTTTGATCCATGTCTACTTTTTAGAATTTATGTTAAGGAAATTATTATAAATTATTTTTTTAACTTTGTGAATGTACATCTTTGTTGAAGCATATTTGGTTGCATATTACTTTGAATTCAAAAGTAGAAAGTCACCAGAAAATGCCATTCTTATGCAAATAACCAAAACAAATTAGATGAGCTACAAAGTTTAAAAAGAAAAAAAAAAGAAAAAAAAAAAACCTTCAGTGAACTAAAGACACAGAAAAATCCAAATTAACTAAATTCCAGACAGTGAGGATTATTTTAATGGAGAAGAGAGATTTACTGCAGGTCTTACTGAAAACCTGCTCTTTTGGATGTAAATATTTATTTTTACTTTAGTCTCTACTGTTCTTTTATATAAAATTTTCAGTATACAATCAAATATTAAAAGGCGTATTCATATTTTTAAAGAACAACAAAAAAGTGGCCTATTGTTAAGAATAGAAACAATTAAAAAAAAAACAGATCCAGAAACAACTCAGATGTTGGAATGATTAGACAGGGAATTTAAAATAACTATAATAAAAATGCTAAAAACCTAATGGAAAATGTAGATAACATGCATGAAGAAATGGAAAATTTCCCAAAGACATGTTCATCAGCAAATGTTAGAAGAAAATCAAATTGCACAGGTAGCAATGAAAAATACAATATTAGAAATCAGTAACATCAGATGTGCTTAACAGCACACTGGAAAAAAAAAAAAACAGATGGAAGTATCAGGAACTAAATGCAGATTAATAGAAAGTTTCCAAACTGAAACATAAAAAGAAAAAATAGTGGAAAAAATTAACAGAATATTCAAGATCTGTAGTACAGTATAAATGAATCTAACTTGATATCAAGTGATGTAACAGAAGTTCTAGAAGGAGAAGAGAAAAACTGGATAGATAATAGATTTGATGTAATAATAACCATCTGAGAACATTCCAAAATGGATAAAAGACACAAAATTGTAGACCCAAGAAGCTCAGTGAACCCTAAGCAAGATAAATATAAATGAAACTATATCTAGACATATCTAGACAACCAAAAATCATATAAAACAATAATAAATAGCAAATCTGAAAAGCAATAGGAAGAAAATGATACCTTAAATACACGAGAAAAAAATTTTTCATGGCTTTTTATCAGAATCTAGAATAAAGAAGCCAGAAAACAATTAAAGGACATCCTTAAGTACTAAAAGAAAAAAGCAATGGAAGCAGAGAATTCTATGTCTAGCAAAAAATATCCTTCAAAATGAAGATGAAATAAGGATATCATCAGGGAGACAAAAGCTGAGATATTTGCTACAAGAAGGTCTTCAGGCTTAGGGAAATTATACCAGATGGAACCCCAGATGTGCAGAAAAGAATGAAAGACACTAGAAAAAGGTAAATATTTGTATAAACAGAAAAGACTGTTTTTGACTCTTCTTTTTACATTGATATTTTCTTATATGTTTAAGTGACTATTTACGGTATAGATTGGAAACAGTAACAATGTATGATAGAATTAATACCATGTGTGTCACTGTAACGTAGACTATATCCAGAGCACAAAAGGCAGCACTGGACATAAGTGGAATTATATTATAGCACGCCTTTTATACTGTCAAGTAGTTTAAACATTGTTTGAAGGTATGCTGTGAACATTTACATTGTAGTTTCTACAGTAACCACTAAATATTTTTTTAAAGAGATATAATCTAACTATCCACAAAGGATATAAAATGTAATATTCAGAATAGTTAATTTTCCCCTGAAAAGACAAAAACGAACAAAGGGATAAAGAATAAACGCCATAGGGCCGGGTGCAGTGGCTCAAGCCTGTAATCCCAGCACTGTGGGAGGCCGAGGAGGGTGGATCAAGAGGTCAAGAGATCGAGACCATCCTGGTCAACATGGTGAAACTCCGTCTCTACTAAAACTACAAAAAAAATCAGCTGGGCATGGTGGTGCATGCCTGTAATCCCAGGTACTCAGGAGGTTGAGGCAGGAGAATTGCCTGAACCCAGGAGGTGGAGGTTGCGGTGAGCCGAGATCGTGCCATTGCACTCCAGCCTGGGTAACAAGAGCGAAACTCCGTCTCAAAAAAAAAAAGAATAAACGCCATAAATATAAAACAAATACTTACGTCTTCAGTATAAGTCTAATCATATCAATAATTACTTTAAATGTAAATGAATTAACTCCTCTAGTAAAAAGGCAGAGCTTATTAAATTGGATATGAAAAGCAAGACCCAACTACATGCTGTTTTCAAGAAACACAATTGTATTATAAAGATACAGGCCAATAGAAAGTAAAAGAATAGAAAAAGATATAGTATGAAAATACCAACAATAAGAAATGTGGTATGACTATGTTAATATCAGACAATGTAGCCTTTAAACAAAGTGTATTACTGGATATTAAAAAGAATATCTCAAAATAATCAAAAAAGTGTAATTAAAAAGACAAAACAATCATGAATATAGATGTACCTAACAATACAGTTCCAAAACTTATGAGGAAAAAATGGACCGAACTGAAAAGAGAAATAAACAAATTCTCAATCATAGTTGAAGAATGTACATCCTCTTCATGCAGGTTGAACATTCCTTATCCAAAATGCTTGAAACCAAAGGATTTTTTCATATTTTGGAATATTTGCATTATACTTACTGGGTGAGCATTCCTAATATGAAAAACCAAATCCAGTGAGCACTTACTTTGAGCATATTGCCCACACTCAAAAAGTTTTAGATTTTGGAGCATTCCAGATTTCGGATTTTCAAATTAGGGATGCTCAACTTGTAATTGATAGAACAAGCAGATCAAAGATTCAGTAAGGAGTATTTGAACAACTCTATAAACCAAACTGACGTAACGTTATAAAATACTACAAGCAACAACTGCAGAAAACTCACTCTTTTAAAGTTCTCATGGAACATTCAGAAAATAAATTCTGGAACATATAAAAGTATTAATGAATATCAAAGAAGGAAATCATACAGAGTAACATGATAGAATAAAATCAGTCACAATAAGATATTTAGCAAATCCCCCAAGTACTGGGAAATAAAACCACACTTTCCTAAATAATCCATAGATCAAAAAAGAAATCATAAAGGAAATTAAGATATATTTTGAACTGAATAATAATGAAAATACATCAAAATGTGTGGAATGAAGCTAATGCAGTGCTTATAAGAAAATTTATGACTTTAAATACTTATGCTGGAGAAGAAAGGTATATCTAACCTTTCATCTTAAGAAGGTAGAAAAAGAAGCAGCAGCTAAATTTAAAGTAAGTGAAAGAAATACTAAAAATAAAATGGTAATATAAAGTCTTAACAACAATGGTCCAAAAAAAGAGGGAAACCACAAATAACCCACATAAAGAATAAAAATGAAACATCACTACATATTCTAAATATCTTAAAAGAGGTAACAAAGAAATATTAAAATATTATTCTAATAATCAACAGCTTATATTAATCCAAATAACCAATTACTAACAAATGAAGACACAGAAAATAAATAACCCCCATCTATTAAAGAAATTAAATTTGTAAAACCTTCCTACAAAGAAAATTTTAGGCATATATGGTTTATTAGTGAATTCTACAAAACATTTAAGGGAAAAATAATATCAATATTGCACAAATTCAGCACAGAGGAAGAGGTATCACTTCCCAATTTAATCTATAAGGCCAGTGTGACCCTGACCCCAAAATGTAACAAAGATATTACAAGTAAAAAATAACAAAATATTTGCAAACAGAATCCAGCAAAATGTGTGTGTGTGTGTGTGTGTCTGTGTGTGTGTGTGTGTGTGTCTGTGTGTGTGTAAGGATAATACATCAAGACCAAGTAAGGTTCATTCCAAGAAAGCAAGGTTGGTTTAATGAAAATCAAGCACTGTAATTCACCATACTAATAGAATAAAAGAGGAAAAACCATTTCATCATCTCAAAATACACAGAAAAAAACATTTGACAAAAATCATCAGTTCTTTATGATAAAAACACTCCGTGAAACTAGGACTAGATGGGAATATCTCCAATATTATAAGGTTTGTCTATTAAAAACCTACAGCCAATATCATAATAATAAACTATTAAACCTTTTTCTCCTAAAATCAGGAACAAGGAAAGGATGCCCACTCTCATATGCTGTGTTCAGTATTTACTGAAGTTTTTAGCCAGAACATATGGCAAATAAAAGAAAGAAAAGGCATAAAGTTGGAAAAGAAGTGAACTGTCTTTATTTGCAAAAATACAATTTGTCTAAAACCTGGAAGCAAAACTAATACCCAAAAATAATAGATCCTTTGAATAAATTTCAGGGAACTCAGTAAACAGACTATTCTGTGGTCCTTTAGAATGAGATTCTATTAACAGTGCTGATAAAATGAGAAAGTGTTTGCTAAAACCAGCTGTAAAAGACATTTTAGGGGAATGCTGAGGAAATATGGACTGGTTATTAGACAATTTTAAAGAATTATTTTTCACTTTGTTAGAAGTGATGGTGCTATGTGGTTATGTGAAATTTTGCATTTTAAAAAACACATTCTTAATCATTTAGAGCAAAGTTTTTCAACCTTGGCACTACTGGCATTTAGAACCAGATAATTCTTTGTTTTGGAGGGGGCTGTCCTGTGCACTGTAGTATGTTTAGTAACATTCCTGGTCTCTACCATGGATACAGGCATGCTTCATTTTGTGACAACCTGAATTGTCTCCAGATATTTTCAAAAATCCTCTGACGGAGGACGACAATAAAAATCACCTTGAGTTGAGAGCCTCTGATTTAGGGTTTAACAGCATGATGTCTGTACTTTGTTTTGAACCACGTCAGAAAATTTAACACAAAGAAAATTTAACAAACATTAGTGTTAATTCTAAGTGATAAATGCATGGGCGTTTATTATGCTATCTTCTTTTATTCTACCTTTTACTTATATACTTTATTTACATACTTGTTATATATACATATATATACGTATATATATACACACATATATTTATTTACATACTTGTTATATATATGTGTACATATATATACATATATACATATATATGTGTATATATATACGTATATACGTATATATATGTATATATACATATATATATAACAAGTATGTAAATAAAGTATATAAGTAAAAGGTAGAATATATATATGTGTGTATATATGTATATATATATGTGCTTTTTTTTGAGATTGAGTCTTGCTCTGTTGCCCAGGCTGGAGTGTAGTAGCATGATCTTGGCTCACTGCAACCTCCGCCTCCCAGGTTAAAGCAATTCTCCTGCCTCAGCCTCCTGAGTAGATGGGATTACAGGCACATGCCACCAAAACCAGCTAATTTTTGTATCTTTAGTAGAGACAGAGTTTCACCATGTTGGCCAGGCTGGTCTCAAACTCCTGACCTCAAGTGATCTGCCTGCCTTGGCCTCCCAAAGCGTTGGGATTAAAGGAGTAAGCCACCACACCCAACTGACATACTTGTTATTTATATTCTTATTCATATATTTGTTATTTTATCTACTTTATTATACTATCTACTTTTCTGTTTTAAAGTTTCATAATAAAAGTCAAAATAATTATAATATGCTGTAAATGGAAAATGCAACCAATTGTATTGCACTAGGATTAAAGGCAAAGTCATATATACAAAAACTAGTCAAAAGAGTATGTTCAAGAGGACTAAGACTTTTCAGCAGTGTGCGCCAGCCACTCCAGTGACAGTGGGGGTCAATGTAGGTTGGCTGTGGGCTTCCTAGGAGGTACCGCTGCCACAGCCACCTCAGTTCACTATAATGATTAAGTCCCTCTCCCCAACTTTGTGCTTTATCAGCTGTATAATGAACCCTAGTATAAAGTACAATCAAGAAAGAATCAAAGAGAATGTAAACAACAGTCCTTTCCCAAGAAGAGCTCTGAAAATGATTCATCCTTCCACAGCCAGATCTCTTGTTGGAAGGAAAAATGATTAGCCAAAGGCATATCCAAGAGGAAGCATTGGAATGACCAGCTGACAGCTAGGACTTCCCGCTCTAGAGTTGTCACTGTCCCAGAATATAGAGACAATTAAAATCTTGGAGGAGTCACCCAAGAAGCATTTGATCTTAGGATTAAAGGAAATTCATCCCTTCAATATTGGAGAGTAGTAGCAGAAGAACAAAGACCCTCTGTGAAACACTTAAGGAAAAGGAGAAGCTTCACAGAGAAATTGAACAAAGAACAATGAAGGTGCCTACCTGGAAAAGGAGAACAATGAATTGGCAGACGCAGGGCAACATGTACAGTCTATGACAGAGGCAACCCAAAGACTGAATGATGAACCTCTGGATAACTCTGAAGCACCAGATGGTCAGGAATTTGATTCTGAAGAGGAAACTGGTGAGGATTCTTAAGCGGAAGGCCCAAAAATTGCCACATGACCTTAGAATTCTATCTTCCTCTACAAATGCAAAACCTTGCACGTAAAATTTATGATTCACAGTCGTTGAGATATGGAACCAACCTAAGTGCTCATCGACCGACGAGTGGATGAAGAAAATGTGTACACCATGGACTCCTACTCAGCCATTAAAAATAACAAGAATCATAATGTCTTTGCAGCAGCTTGGATGGAGACGGAAGCCATTATTCTAAGTGAAGTAACTCAGGAATGAAAAACCAAATACTGTATATTCTCACTTATAAGTGGGAGCTAAGTCATAGGTACATAAAGGCATACAGAGTGATATAATGGACACTGGAGACTCAGAAGGGGAGAGGATGACAAGGGAAGAAAGGATTAAAACCCTACATATTGGGTGCAGTGTACACTGCTCAGATGACAGGTGCACTAAAATCTTAGACTTTACCACTATATAACTTATAATTCATCCATGTAACCAAAAACCATGTGTACCCCAAAAGCAATTGAAATGTATGTATATGTAAATATATACATACACACATATGTAAGTCTTGCATGTGAAACGTATTAATATTTGACTCTTGAGAAATACCCCTTCCAACGGGCTCACCTTGCCCACTGCCTAGACAGAGCCAATTCAGCAAGACGGGGAATTGCAGTGGAAAAACAGTAATTTACACAGAGCCACCTATGTGGAAGACCTGAGTTTTATTATTACTCAAATCAGCCTCGCCGGAGCATTTGGAGATCAGAGTTTTTAAAGATAATCTGGCGGGTAGGGGCTCAGGAAGTGGGGAGTGCTGATGGGTCAGGTTGGAGATGGAATCACAGTGGGTTGAAGTGAGTTTTTCTTGCTGTCTTCTGTTCCTGGGTGGGATGGCAGAACTGGGTAAGCCAGATTACTGGTCTGGATGGCGTCAGCTGATGCATTGAGTGCTGATCTTATGATTTCCAATAGTGATGTTATCCCCAAGGCTGCAGGACCCCTAAACCGTAAAAGGCAGACTGGTCACCAGGCAAGAAGGGGGTCTTTCCAGGAAAGGGCTATTATTAATTTTGTTTCAGAGTCAAACTGTAAATTAAATTCCTTCCGAAGGTTATTTCAACCTATGTGCAGGAATGAATAAGGACAGCTTAAAGGTTAGAAGCAACATGGAGTTGCTTAGGTCTGATCTCTTTCTCTGTCATAATTTCCTCAGTTATAATTCCTGCAAATGCAATTTTAAGTTTACCTCCAGAATAGTTCTTTGTAGCCAAACACATAACTACATAATGCAACCTCTGAGATCAAAATTCTTTGTTTGGATCCTGGGACCCTATTAAAATACAAACACTGTAAGTTTTACTTTATGATGTTTTATGTGAATAGCATTTTCTCAATTCTCAGGCAAGACTTGTGTAAATGACTAAAGAAACTTCAACCTCCTACTGAAAAAATATATATATTCAAGTGGTTGTGGATGAGTTACAGTATAATTTATGGTTAATTTCATTCCCGGATTTTAAAATAATCTGTAGCGATATGCTTTATATTGAAAAAATTGACAAAATCTAAGAGAGTCAAAATGCAATATTATTAATCATTCATATCCTAATATTAGAAGAGAATTAGCAGAAAACACAGCAGGGACGGGAGACTCGCAGCCTGGAGTCCCTCTTCCATTTACTGCAAAGAAAGCATCTAGAGGCGGAATAGCGTTGAATGGGCATACATCTGCATAATGACTTTTTCTTTGTTCTTCTCTTGCTGGCTAATTGAGTAACTTGTACAACAAATATGCCTTCAGACTTCACACCAGATTAGAGCCCTTTGTAAATAAAATTATAGTTGGGAATATGCTTCCCCTAGCTGGTAAATAAATTTGGGAAATTTGAGATTCGGCATTGCATCACAAGATGCCTAAGTAAATTTCAAATGCTTCCATATTTATAAATAAATGCTAAGGGTTATCAAATTCCAAAAACTCCCAAGAGGAAAACACCTCGCCTCACTCTCTGAATCAGAGCCCCTCTCCAATCAAAACGTCCCACCGGAAAAGCAATCCTCTCTCCTACCCCATCATGGACATATGGATGTAACTGACATCATGCTTGTCTGGAATACTGCCTGCTGCTATAACACAAACAATAAAATCTCTTAGTATTCTGCGGCAAACAGTCTCTTATTTATCCACCTCTGCTTTGAACATGAGTCCCTCCTATGGGCCCAGGTATTTTTCTAATCATTGGCATTATCATAGTGAACCAATCAAAAATGTCTGTCCTCAGAGAGCTTAGTTTTTAATGGGTTCTTCCAAAATCCTAGGAGTGGTGACCACGAGCAGAGGATAGATCCTGGGTAACCTGAGTTAGTTTATGCAGTGCCTGGGTTCATCACATAGGGATAAAAATCTTCATCTGCTTTCAGACTCATCACACGTCGTAGGCATAATGTTGTAAGGTTGTAAGTCATGGATCATTTTAGGAAGCACTGAGCTAAAAGGAAAACAAGTGCCCTTGAACCTTTCTGAACACAACGGTAGCAGCCTAAGAGATGGGGAAGCTGAAGTGGGTCACACTGAGATGAGAAGGGGGCTGACTGCCATGGTGGGGCATGGCTGCTCCACCCACAGTGTCCTTGTCTCAGAATAAGTCAACTTCTTACACTCTAAGACATGGATCAAAGGAACAGGATGGGCTGGGCACAGTGGCTCATGGCTGTAATCCCAGCACTTTGGGAGGCTGAGGCGGGTGGATCACCTGAGGTCAGGAGTTCGAGACCAGCTTGGCCAACATGGTGAAACCCTGTATCTACTAAAAATACAAAAAAAATAGCCAAGTATGGTGGCAAGCACCTGTAATCCCAGCTACTCAGGAGGCTGAGGCAGGAGAACTGCTTGAACCCGGGAGGCAGAGGATGCAGGGAGCCGAGATCACACCACTGCACTCCAGCCTGGGCAACAAGAGCAAAACTCTACCTAAAAAAAAAAGAAAAGAAAAGAAAAGAAAGAAAAAAGAGGAGGACGTGAGATCAGAGGAACCCTCCAAGACAAGCAGCTTCAGTTCAAATATAAGCTCTGTTGTTTGCTCACAGTGTTTCCCTGAACAAAGTAGTTGACTTCCCTGCCTCAGTTTCCCCATCTGTAAAGTGAGGTAAGCAAGAATTCTTCAGAGTTCTTATGAGGGGTAGTGGAAGGTTTCATGGGATGCAGTAAGCACAGTGCCTGTCACATACTAAAGACTCAATAAATGTTAGCCATTTCCCACTAATATAGTACATATAATATAATATTGCTGGCTGGCGTGGTGGCTCACACCTGTGATCCTAGCACTTTGGAGGCTGAGGTGGGTGGATCACCTGAGGTCAGGAGTTTGAGACCAGCCTGGCCAATGTGGTGAAACCACATCTGTAGTAAAAATACAAAAATTAGCCAGGCGTGGTGGCAGGCACCTGTAATCCCAACTATTCAGGAGGCTGAGGCAGGAGAATCGCTTGAACCCGGGAGGCACAGGTTACAATGAGCCGAGATCACACTACTGCACTCCAGCCTGGGCAACAAGAGGGAAATTCCATCTCAAGTAAATAAATTAAGTAAGTAAGTTAGCTAGTTATGCGTCATTATAGATTTAGTTACTCACCCAAAGATCCCGGTTGTATTCTGAACACATACTATACGCCAGGCATCATGCTAACTGCTGTTTATATGTTCTTCTTTGCTTCTTCCAGCAGACTTTATGGAAGTTATTATTGTCTTTATTTTACAGGCGAGGATATTGAGCTCAGAGATGTGAAGCAAACTGCCCAAGGCCACACAGCCAGGAGCGGCAGAGTCAAGATCCAAACCCAGGCACAACTTCCTTGAAATTCCAAGTTCTCTTCCCAACGCACTCCCTGTCTTATTTCTGTCTTCCCAGTGACACCAGTATTTCCAAGCTTTCACCTCACCACATTCTTTAAGCAATACATTATTCAGATTTTTTTTTTTTAATCTGGCAACCTGAGGCATATCTTTCTTAACTGCTGGCAGTCTAAGCTCACGGCTAAAGCGCCATCCCTCTGTGTCCCCAAGCCTTTGAGCAGCATCAAAATTAGAAATGCATTCACCCTTTAACTCAGCAAGTCTACTTCTGGAAACTTATCCTGGAGATATACACACACCTGTGCACAGGAACGTGCATGCAATGTTATTCATTGCGTTGTGGTAATGGCAAAAGGCTGGAGCTATCCCAACTGTTCGTCATGAGAGAAGTAATTACATCAATCATGATGTAGCCATTATAATAGAAAAACATATAATTATAAATAACAATGAAAGAACTCATTATACCCTGATATAGAAAGATAAGCAGGAAATATTGTACGTTTTAAAAGGCAGGATACAGAACCGTCTGTATAATGAAAAAGGAAGGCGTATAAGTTTGTATTTGCTTCTAAGTCCCTGAAATTCTGCAAAGATAAAGAAGAAACAAATAACAATAGCTGTCTGTGAAAAGGAAATATTCTAGGCAGTCGGGAGAATTTTCACCGAATATTCTAGCATACTCTTCAAATTTTTCAATCACATGAATGAATGGCGTACTCAAGAAGTGAAATAATTTTAAAAATACGTTTTCAGAGTATAGGATTAAGAATCAGAAATTTGAGTCCAAGTTTGCAGCAGACTTGGACAGGTTACTTTATTTCTGTCAGCCTTCGTTTCTTTATCAGCAAAATCTCCAAGCCCCCAAATACTGAGGACTTTGGCAATCGTCATCATCATCATAGCTGCTATTTCTTAAGTGGTTACTATTTGCCAAGCCCTATACCAGAGCCCTCTAAGAATTTGTCTCATTGAATCATTGCAAGCAACCCTATGAGATAGGCACTATGATTATTCCCATTTCACAGATGGGCAAACTGAAGCCCAGCATGGGGGTATAACTTGCCCAAGGTCACACAGCCAGTATATGGCAGAACCAGAATTCAAAGCCAGGTCTCTCAGCCTGTATTTGGACCCAATGGTTTGCTGCCTCCCTCCACATTGATAATGTTCCTAGTTGTGTTCTCTGCCTCTTGCACAAATCTCTCCTACCAGTTCCCTTCTGAACATTGCCAGCCTCCACCAGGCCTGGCCCTCACTCATTTCCAATCACCCTTTATCCACCATAGCTCTGGAAATGGACTGTTACTAATGGCTAGTCATATGTCAGCCTAATGAATGGGAGGCAGACTTCCATTAAAATAATGAAATTAGTGAGTTTCGAATTTGGTTACATCGCATGGCACACAGCCTCAAGTGATTGCCACCTCACGCTCCTTCCTACGAATTAAAGTTGGTTTATTTATTTCAGGTCTTTGGCTTGGCCATCTCTATTAAGCTCACATCAGCTGTTTGGGGATGGATTTTTTTTTTTTTTGCCTTGTTTGTTTAAATGATGTTCGGGCTGTTCCCCTGATTAATAAAGTCGTAAACACAGTCAGAAGCAGCTTCTGAACCATGTGCAAAAGCAAAGAAAATAAGTCAAAGAACAATTCTTTGTGGGGTTTGGATTTTGTTTGTTTGGGTTTTTTTTTTTTTTCTCCAAAGGATGGAAACAATAAGAAAGAAGCCCTTTGATCTCCAGGAACTCCAATTATGCTGACATTTCTGCGGCAGAAATACACCAAGCTCCATTTTGCAGGAACCCACTGAACTAGTTAATCAGATTTCCTTGGATAATTTGCTCCAAAGGTTAGCTGCCTTAAAAAGCACCCAGTGCCTCATTATGTGATGAAGCAGGCTGCACGTGGGCTGGGATATGGAACTCAGCCTCCCATGGCAAGGAAGTTTTTCTGGAATTTTTTAGCCCAGACCCTGTAGCCTTGGCTTTGGCCAAAGTCTCATCCATCTTCGTGATCAGCCGACAGACAAAATCACCACCAGAAAAAGCTGAATCTCTGAGTCTGTGAGATCTCTGTCTCCGAGACAGGTCTCTCTCATGTCCCAGGAGCACCAAAGATGGCAGACTCATCTGAAATGTTCATGCCACTGGTAAATTTCAAGGGACGCTTTTACTGATACTGTGGTGGGTGGGCGGCCAGACCTAGGATCTAATCACCAAGTCCAATTCTACAAAATCCCTAACTCCTCAAAACTTTCAAGATCATGAAAAGTAAGGAAAGATGGAGAAATTGTTCCAGGCCAGAAGAGACTACAGAGACACGGGAATAAATGCAACATGAGACTCTGAACGGAATCCTGGACAGGAAAAGGACATTAGCAGAAAACCTGGTGAAACTCAAAAAAAATCTGGAACGCAGTTAATAGTTTCCAGTGTTGGTGTCTTAGTTGTGATAAAGACACTAACATTTCTTTAATATTAATGAAAACAGAAACTGAGTAGGGATTTCTGGAAACCTGCTGTACTACTGTTGCACCTTCCTATAAATCTAAAATTTTTTCAAAATTTTAAATATATGTATATACCATTAAAAATCCATTGTGTATTATAGTTTGATGAAAATAATTAAGCTTAAATAATACATAATTCTTATTCTATTATAAACTTGATATCATAGTCCTGATACGATATTACAGTCTTGACATGTGATATCACAGTCTAAAAACAAAACACCAAGTCCAGAGAGGAGGGTCAAGCCATTTCTACACCTCCCTTTTTATTCAACCTCTTTTAAGATCCCAGCAAAGAAAAAAAGAAGCAACAGAAAGTAAAACTTCAGTTTAATTAAAATAAAATATGACGAACGTTATTTGAACCGTGACAGTTCCAAGACAGGAAAATCCAAGACAAAGAAACTAGGTTTCTCAGTGGTTTCTCCCCACGCCCACTAACGTCACCACCCTGAAGGAGTGTAATGTCATAAATAGCTACAAAGCAAATGTCACTGGCTTAGCTTCCACTCTCACAGATGGATAAGATACCCAGCTCCAATCCTCATCTCTGATCCTTCTCATCTCATGGAAAGAGATGCATGTGTGGACCAGGCACTGCACTTGATGATGGAGACACCAAGTCAACTTGGACCAGGTCCTTCCCCTTAAGGAATCTTGGAAAATTTGCTCAAGAGGGTCTCAGCTGAATCTTGAAGGAAGAAGAGGAGGTGGTTGGATGAAGAAAGGGAGGAGGCTTCCAGAAAGAGAGCACAGCGCATGTCAGGGCATCTCAACCACGATGCTTAGATGCCTACAGAAAAGTGGACAAATTGAGGTAGGAGGAGTTAGAAAGCACTCCCAGGTAAAGGCCTTGTGCGGTAAAGAATTTAACTTTCTCCTGGAGGTGATGGGGAGTTTTAAGCCAGCATTTTAGAAAGATTCAGCATAAGACAGTGGATGGAGGTTGAGGCCAAAAAGCAGGAAGACCATCATCCAGGCCAGACTTGTGAATACAATGCCCAGAGATTTCTCAGTGGGAGTGATTTCTCCAAGCACTCCCTGTAGGAAACAAGGGTCCCTGCAATAGTGAGACCTGAGGTTCCTCTTTATCCAGTACCTTTGTAGCTCAGCACCCATCCCAACTCCAGCTGGAAGATGCCCTCTGCTATTTCTGCATTCCACACTCCCAGTCCCCCCCTACAGTATGTAGGTACATTTTGCCACCCACCCTCTGACTGTTACATTGTATCTTGAATCTTCAACCTAAAGATCTCAATTGCCTACAAAAAAAAACAGAATTACCTGCGCTTAATGATGTTAATGGCAGTTACCACAGGAGCACTGACTATATCTGAGCATTGTGCTAGCCTTTAACCTGCAAAGAAAGATACAATTATTTCTATATCACAGGAAATAAGAGGAAAATCGAGACTCCAAAAAGTAAAATAATCTCTTATATAGCTTTTAAGAGGGGCAGGGATAAGATACGGATTTGAGGATGTCTGATTCCAATACCCTTTTATGGCACCTCACTGTCTCACTTTTAATTTCACTTTGCTGATTTATTACAAATCCCCCTCTTCTTCAGAATAAAACACAAGCTCATTATGCTAGGCCAAAATAAAATCTGAATAGCCATACCTAATTGTTTTTAAAATGGTCAGCCTTCCCTGACAGATCTATGACATTGCAACACTACAGCTTTGGAGTGGCTGGCAAAGCCCCAGGAGAATGCTTCCAAATCTCTTTCCAGTGGATCAGTAGAACAAGTTTGGTCTATCATCTAAAACCAAATAATAGCTGCCTTTTTCCCCTTCCTGGAAAAAAAAATGACAGATGAGAATGGATTAATGAATGGATTCCATGGATAAATGGATGGATGGATGAGTCAATACATGGATGGATGGGTAAATGGATGAGTGGATGGATGGAGAGATGGATGGATAAATGGGTAAACAAATGAATGGATAGATGAATAAATGGATGAGTGAATAAATGGATGGATGAATGAATGGATAGATGAATGGAAAGTGGATGGAGAGATGGATGGATAAATGGATGAATGGATTGATGGATAGGTGGATAGATAATATAAATGGATAGATGGTTAGATGAATAAATGGATGATAAATTAATAGATGGATGGATGAATAGATGAATACACATTTACAATATAGAATATTTCTCAAAGGGAATATAGAAAACTACCAACAGTGGTTGCCATTCCTGCAAAGGAACAAACTGGGTGGGACAAAATGGGGTGGAAACTACGTTTTATCATACAGTCTTTTGTGCTGTTCCAATTTTGAGCCATGTGTGTTTAATACTTATTTTTAAAATAAACGGTAATATAAAACTTCCAAATACTTTTGTTAAACATATATATAAATGGATGGATGGAAGAATGAATAAATTCTAAGAATAAGTTGTTAGACAAATAAGATTTTGTTTCCCACTGATTTGTCTTTAAATCTTGGCACTAACTTGTACTTGCCTACATCAGAATATGATGTAATACGTATACGCCTTAGTGCATCATCTACTACAAAATTTGATTATTTAAGTGGAATATGTCAGGCTGTGTTGCTTTGCAAAGAGCATCTTGACTTCAGGATGTGTCCGCTTAGGTCTATTCAAGGACCTTAGGGACAACAGCAATGAGGCCTGGACACATGATCCTGCCCAAGTTTCTTTTTTTGTTGTCGGTGCTGGGTTTTGTTTTATTGTGTTTTTTAAGACAGGGTGTTACCCTATTGCCCAGGCTGCAGTGCAGTGGCACAATTTCGGCTCACTGCAACATCCACCTTTTGAACTCAAGAAATTTTCCCACTTCAGCCTCCCAAGTAGCTGGGACTAAAGGCCAGAACCACCATGCCTGGCTAATTGTGTGTGGAGATGGAGTCTCATCATGTTTCCCAGGCTAGTCTCAAACTCCAGGACTCAAGCGATCTGCCTGCCTTGGCCTCCCAAAGCGCTGGGATTACAGGCGCGAGCCATCACGCCCGGTCAAGTTTCTTTAAGCCATAATTCTCCTCTGTGCAAGACCCCACCTGCATGCTGGGCTTATGAACACCGCCCCCTGCACCATTAGGGGAACATCAGGCAGGGCTATGAGTAATGAGACCTTGCCAAGGGAAAGATAAAAATACAAACGACTTCCTTAGCCACCATCAATAGCATTTCCAGGAAGAAATAAACAGAACTGACTCTTGGCCATAAAGAATTTATCACTTTCCTTTTCATTGGTGTGGAAATGAAAAACTGGGTTTTCCAGATTTCCAAGGAGCCGTGTAGATTCCATATCCTAGAGACGTCAACACCATTCTAATAAGCCGGCATGAACCCCAGGTCCTACCCTTAAGGGCTTTATACTCTAATGCAATATCTAAAATATAATCAAGTAAAAGCTGAGGCAGTATTTACGTACCAAGTCTCTGTAGCGAGTACCAAGGTATTTGCATGGATTTGGGGGGGATGGCAAGTGCGTAATATTCTCCTTCCAAGTCCCCTGGGTGTGGGGATGGAATTTTTAACTGTGCGTGATATGATAGGACTATCAGAGATATGCAAAATCACCTTTTTAGTGGTGGAACACAGTCACAGTTCTATTCCTTCTGGGACTATTTGGAAATCACACATTTCTCAAGTAAGAAAATGAAAACAGAGAAAAACCAATTGATGGTGATGGCTCAATAGCGCCATCTTGTGGTGATCTCTGTCCCCACTCCGGGGCAGTCCACGGGCCCCACCGCTTCCGGGATGTTTTGCCCCCCTCTGTATCTGAGCCCCAGAAAGCCCAGTGCAAAACGGATCTGGGCAAAATAGAGTATCCTATAGACTGGAACAGTGACCAATGGCATCATTAAGGAGGAGAAATTTGAAATGGGTTCTAAAGGAATAGATACCCAGGCATCAAAGAGAAGGAAAGACATTTTTGATGAGGGGCATGGTTCAAATCAAGGTTGGTGGCTGGAAAATGTCAGATCCTCTGAACATATGAGACTGGAAAGTCAGTCCGGATTGGTGAGGACTCACTGCTGGGCTGCTGTGGGCGTGAGGTGTCCCTGGGGAGGTATGGACTTTCTGAGAGATAGAAAGTCAAAGATCATCTCCATCCACCCGTGGACCAGCACCATGCTAAACTACAAACATATATCAGTTCATCCGCCCTCAAGGAGTGATATTGCCTCCACTTGACAGATCAAGGAAGTGAGGCTCAAAGAGGTTAAATTGCTTACCTGACGTGACTTAGCTAACAAGTGGCAGAGCCAAGATTTGAACCAAGATCTCTGTCCAACTGCAAAGCATGGTCTTGTTCTTCATAAAGGTATTCTCATCTGCAGATCTCTGCTGTTGCTTGTGACTAAGACAGTTGTCACATATGAAATTGTTCAATCCAAACCGCTTCTGCTTTAAATCTAAGTAGTTACCAAACAACCTGCCCCTGTAAAGCTGAAGTTTCTCCTGAAGCCTTCAGGCTTGTCCCCTAGGCCCTCTTGTCACCGGGCCAGCTGGTCAAAGTGTCTTTGAATGGCTGGGGGACAGATGTGGCAAAATGGGGAAGTGTGATGGCTAATTTCATGCGTCACCTTGACTGAGCTAAAGGATGCCCAGATATCTGGTAAAACATTATGTCTGGGCGTATGTGTCTGTGAGGGCATTTCTGGAAGAGCTTAGCATTAGAATCTGTAGACTGAGTAAAGAAGACCACCCTCACCCATGTGGGCAGACATCATCTGGTCTATTGAGAGCCCAAATAGAACAAAAAGCAGAGGAAGTGTCCATGTTCTGTTTGAGCTGAGACATTCACCTTCTCCTGCCCTCGGAGATCAGAGCTCCTTGTTCTCGGACCTTCAGACTTACACTGGGACCTAACGCCACTGGCTTTTCTGGTTCTCTGGCTTGCAGATGGCAGAGCGTGGAACACAGCCTACATAATTGCATAAACCAATGTGTACAAGAAACAAACATATATATCCTACTGGTTCTATTTCTCTGGAGAACCCAAATGCAGGAAGGTTGTGAGGTCAGGGATCTAAATCCCAGCTCTGCCCCCGAGTTGCTCAAGCATAGCCTATCCAAAGCTGAGCTCCCACGATCTTTCCCCCAAAACTCCTCCTCCTCTAACCTGATCACCTTGAACTCTCCTCCTCCAGTCACGCTTTCTACCTTGCCCCTCCTGGAACAGAGGTCCCCGCCTTTGCACTGGCTGTCACCTCTAGCTGGGACTGCTTTGCCCTCTGACATGCACATGGCTCCCTCATGTCCTTCAAGCCTTCACACAACTGTCGCCCTCAACGAGGCCAAGCCTGGCCACCACCACCCCCAAATGCACACCCTACACCCCGTTCCCTTCTCTGTGCTTCTCATAGCAGTTCCCACCTCCCACGACGCCATATAATTTACTTGTTTCGTTTCTGGTTTACTGCCTGCCTTCCCCCACTGGAATCAATGTGCCCCAGTAACTGGTAAAACCTAGGTAGTAACTGACCACGTGTTCCCTCTGAAACTGTTTTAACTCTGTTTTAGGTGTGAAATTTTTCTGTAATGAAATGTTGAAGGTAATGGTCTCAAAGGCCGTTTTATATGCTTTGTTCACCGATGCATCCTAAGTGTCTGAAACAGGGCCCGGTTCGTAGAAGGCACATAATAGACATGATTGAATGGAGGAATTAAGGAGTAAATAGTGTTGCTTAGGGCAAGTTGTCTCCCCAAAGCTCTGGGTATCAACTGCAAAGGGGCAAAATGGTAGCTATTTTCCTTTATTAAGTACTTACTGAGCATCTACTATATGTCTGGAACTATATATGTTCTCTAGTATCTAGTATATATGTAGGTACTGAGATACAGCTGTGTGAAAATAGACCAAGTCTTCCTTCTCATGGAGCTTTCAATCCAGATAGGGAAACAGAACCATGACTTCATGTAACTCCTTCGTTTATTATTTATTGAGCATCTACGATATATCTGGAACTATGTAGGTGATAGAGATACAACTGTGTGAAAGGTAGACCAAGTCCTCCTCAAGGAGCTTTCAATTCAGATAGGGAAACGTGACTACAATTTCATGTAACTCCAACGCCGTCCATGAGATTGCCCAATACCCTTGTGTCCCAACTCTGTCTCAGGGGTTCAGAGAGCACCTAAATAGACCTCTAAGCTGAGGTCCTCCCTGCATAGTGCGTATAATGTATAATGGGTGCCCAAAATATAAGCAATCTCAGCTGAGTGGCATCATAATTAAGCACTGAATCTTAATTGTTAGAATTCTGCTAATAAGAAAATTGCACCTTTATTTTGTTGATGGCAACAACGTATCCAGCTAAAAGTCATCTTTCCCTAGCCTCTCTCACAGCTAAGGCTGGCATTCTGACCAGTGCAAAGAAGGCAGAGTGCACTTTTACCTTTCCAGCTTATTGTCCTTCCTCAGCTTCTGTGCCTGCTGAAGTGATGCCTGGAGATGAAGCAGCTATTTTGTAACCATGAGGATAGAAATTGAATGGCAAAGCAAGAAAATAAAAAAAAAGCGGGGGTTTCTGACGGTCTCTCTGATTCACTCTACCAGCATGGCTTGCTATGGTTTAGCTCATTATTGTGCAAGCCAAATAAACCCTTGCACCTTCAAGCCATGATAATAGGGTTTTCTGATACTGACAGCCATGGGCAATCCTGTTGTCCTATACAATATATTAATGAGGTTAAGAGCATGACAGTGAAATGTACTAAGCCTGGGGCACATCATGTGCAAAGAACCAGAGGTGTGGGAGAGCAAAGTCAATTCGAGCCACAAAAAGAAGTTCAGGGCAGCTGAAGGGGAGCGAGTGAAAAGGAGGTGGTGAGTGAAGGGTTTGCAAGAGCAAACAGATCCCATTGAAATCAAGGTTGTGTAAATCGACTTAGAGAAGCGATGAAGAACCATTGCAAGCTGCTAAGAATATTTTGAGTTAGTTTATGGAAAGTGTCCAATGTATAGTGGGTGCCCAAAATGTAAGCACCATATCGTTTTACCTTGGAATATATACAAATTAACTTCTCCAACAAAACGAAGATGCGTCGCTTGCACCTGCAAGCCCGCCAGAGGTCACAAACACATGCAGAGGGAAAACAGTATAGTGAGATGAAGAAAGACAATCCAATCAGAACAATTACACTGACGCTTTATTCATATTTGCCACCACTGGGATTTATTGCCACACAGTGACTCAGCCACAGCACCAATCTCAAGGACCCTCTCTAATCAACCGTGCTGAGCAGTGACATCCAAGCTCACCTTGGAAAATGGCGGAAACGCCAAGGCAAGGTGGCCTCCCAAAGTGGCCTTTTCCTTTCCTTCCTCATCCCTGGGCTATTTCCAGCAGAGAGCAGCGAACGCCTAAATGAGGGTTTGATCAATGGAGGACAGGCTGATATTGACAAAGCAGCTGCGGTTTCCGCAAATCACCCAGCACTCATAGATACTGAAGATTAATCGTTACAAATACGGGGCAAAGGGGGAGAGAAAAAACCAAGTCTATTTAGTTTCCGATTACTACTTTCTCCAGAAGGCGCTGAAGAGTCAAAAGTTTAACTGATGTACATTAGACAGGGAGACAAATCCAGAAATATCACCCAATTACCCGGTAGCTTCTAGAAGGTATTTTTCATGACAGCAGGTGGGTTTGCCTTTTCTAAATCAGGAAGTAGACAAAACACCACTAAAAGGATGCTGACTTGGCCCAGCACATAAGCACTAAACTCACCGGATGCACAGAAGCCTGAAAATTTGTCCTGAGTCTACATGGTGCCCCTGAAAACACATTTCCACTGATTTCCTAGTCATTTCTGTTTTATGCTGCATAGATATTTAGAAATGAGACTGACTGTTCCTTCCTGGAACAAGATGGACTTTGTAAACTACAAAGAAATAATAAATAAGTGTTGGCCAGGCGCAGTGGCTCACACCCGTAATCCCAGCACTCTGGGGACCTGAGATGGGTGGATCATGAGGTCAGGAGTTCAAGACCAGCCTGGTCAACACAGTGAAACCCCATCTCTAATAAAAGTACAAGAATTAGCTGGGCATGGTGGCAGGCACCTGTAATCCCAGCTACTTGAGAGGCTGAGGCAGGAGAATCACTTGAACCCGGGAGGTGGAGGTTGCAGTGAGCCAAGATCGCGCCACTGCACTCCAGCCTGGGTGACAGAGCGAGACTCTGTCTCATAAATAAATAAATAAGTGCTTAGCCTCCCTAGGCCTCCATTTCCACATCCAGAGAGTGGGTACAGCCCAGGATGTAATGTGTAGAGGGCACTGCCACCATCTGGGGTGGATCATTCTCTGCTGTGCAGGGCTATCCTGTTAATGGCATCCCTGAAGTCTACACACCAGATGCCAGTAGCGCCATTTCCTCATCCCCATTTGTGACAGCTGGAAATGTCTCCAGACATGACTGAATGTCCCTGGGGGACAAAACCACTTGCATACAGTAATGAATAGATAACACGAACAAGAATGGGGAAAATGTGAATCAAAAAAATTTCCATGCTGTGTTCAGAAGCAATAAAACCAAATGCCTAAACTTGATGCTAGTTAGAACCTTCTTATTCATGTCCATGTTACAGCCAAAGAACTTCCTTTTTATTTTTTTTTTTTTTTGCAGAGGCAACATTTCATTTATTTTAGAATGCTTTCACAGAAGTATTCATATATTCTGGCAGAATGAAATCACCTATTACGCAAACATTTCATTTACATAGCACAGAAGAGGAAAATTTATTGGTGGTCAGAATTACTCCTGAGATTTCTTTAAATCAACCATAAATTACAGAGTGTGCACATACTTGTGCATGTAATCATTTTAAGCAATAACTATGCTTCTCGAAGAGCTGGAAGAGCTGAACCAAAGAATTAACAAAAGAGAAAGCTATACGCAGATACTTGTGTTTTTAAACCATTCTGTCATTACATAGCTATCTAGTCCTCAGGATGAATCAGGTGTGCTGGTAGGATCCCAAGTGTCGCTTCTCACCTGCAGGGCCGACTCCATTGAGACTCTGCTGCCAACCTTAGCATACAACCCTAGATGACCTTGTTGTGAAGACTAGGGAGATCACAGCACCCTTCCAGGGGCTGAGTTTCAGTGCTGGTGTTTCATTTATCCTATTGGGCTACAGAAACGTGGGAGACAAGATGTTATGTGTTGTTGAAAGCATCAAGAATCCCAAAATCAGGTACAAAATCGAAAGGCAGATTTTCAAACAAAATCTTTGAAAAGTGGTTCTGTCCTGCTTAAAGCCTCTCACCCTTTCCTGGAACACAGGAGGGCCAAGAGAAGCGAGCAAGAAAGGATTTCTTTGGAGAGAGTTTGGTGGAGATGCACCTTCGTGTTACAAGGAGGAGATCTTGAAACTCAGGGGCACCATGGTCTGGGACTGGAATCCTGAGGCAAAGCTCTTCCAGGCCCCCCGCCACCTGTGCAACCACACATGGCCCCACAGAGGGCCCCACTCTGATGGTGGTGTTTTGAAATTCATACACACACACACACACACACACACACACACACACACACACACACATATATATGGATTGCCGATGGCTGTGAGTATCAGAAAACCCTATTATCATGGCTTGAAGGTGCAAGTGTTTATTTGACTTGCACAATAATAAGCTAAACAGTAGCAAGCCATGTTGGTAGAGTGAATCAAAGAGACCATCAGAAACCCCCACCCACAGATGTGTACCACCATGCCTGGCTAATTAAAAAAAATTTTTTTGGAGAGATGGAATCTTGCCACATTGTCCATGCTAGTCTCAAACTCCCGAACTCAAAGCAACTCTCCAACCTCAGCCTCCTAAATTACTGAGATTACAGGTGTGAGCCCCTGCACCCAGACACAATTCCTGTAATTTTTATAAAAATTATTCCCCACATTTTTCTTTTGTGCTGGATCCTGAAAACTGTGCAGCCAGTCCTTCCCAGGGTGCTTGTTTTATTTCATTTTTCCAGCTTTAGTGGGGGTAAAATTGACAAAAATTGAATACATTGACTGTGCACAACGTGATCTTTGGAGATACATATACACAAATTGTGAAATGATCGCTATGAACTAGCTAACTACCCTATTCATCACCTCACATAGTTGTCTCTGGATGTTTATGTGATGAGAACGCTTAAGACCTGTTCTCTTAGTAGAAGGATGGGATCACCAGAGGCTGAAAAGGCTGGTGGGATGGGGAAGGTAGAGATGGCTAATGGGTACAAGAAAAATAGTTACAAAGAATGAATAGCCCTTTTACTTGGTCAGGTGTGGTGGATCACAGCTGTAATCCGATCACTTTGGGAGGCCAAGGTGGATGGATCATTTGAGGCCAGGATTTCAAGACTAGCCTGGGCAACATGGCAATATCCCATCTCTACTAAAAACACAAAAATTAGCTGGGCATGGTGGTGCACACCTGTAGTCCCAGCTACTCAAGGGGCTGAAATGGGAGGATCACCTGAGCCCAGGAGGTGGAGGCTGCACTGAGCCATGATCGTGCCACTGCACTCCAACCTGGGTAGCAGAAATGAGACCTTCTGTCTAAAAAAAAGGAAAAAAAGAAAGACCTACTAGTTGATAGCACAACAGAGTAACTAGAGTCAATAATAATTTAATTACACATTTTTAAATAACTGAAAGAGTGCATTCGGATTGTATGTAACACAAAGGATAAATGCTTGAGGGGATAGATACCCCCATTCTTCATGATGCGATTATTACACATTGCATGCCCACTATATTAAAACATTTCATGTACCCCATAAATATATATACCTACTATGTACCCACAAAAATTAAAAATTTAAAAAAAAATTGGTGGGGGGCTGGGCTCAATAGCTCATGCCTATAATCCCAGTACTTTGGGAGGCCAAAGTGGGAGGATCACCTGAGGTCAGGAGTTTGAGACCAGCCTGACCAACATAGAGAAACCTCATCTCTACTAAAAATACAAAATTAGCAGGGTGTGGTTGCGCATGCCTGTAATCTCAGCTACTCAGGAGGCTGAGGCAGAAAAATCACTTGAACCTGAGAGGCAGAGATTGCAGTGATCCAAGATCATGCCACTGCACTCCAGCCTTGTCAACAAGAACAAAACTCCATCTCAAAAAAAAAAAAATAAATATATATATATATATATATATATATATGAGCTGCTCTCTTAAGCAAATTTCAAGTAAACAATACAGTATTGTTAACAATAGTTGCCATGCCATATTTGAGATTTCCAGAACTTACTTATCTTATCGCTGAAAGTTCGTACCCTTTGAGCAGCATTTCCTCCTAGCTCCTGGCAACCATTCTAATTCTACTCTATTTTCCTATGAGTCCAATATTTTTAAATTCCACAAAATAAATGAGATCACACAGCATTTGTCTTTCTCTGACTTAGTTCACTTAGAAACTCAGAGGTGCTTAGGTTTTGGGTTTTTTGTTTTGTTTTGTTTGGCAATCCTAAGCAAAAAGAACAAAGCAGGAGGTATCACACTACCAGACTTCAAATTATACTACAAGGCTACAGTAATCAAAACAGCATGGTACTGGTAACAAAACAGAGATATAGAGCAATGGAACAGAACAGAGGTCCCGGAAGCAATGGCACACATCTACAACCATATGATCTTTGACAAAAGTGAAAAAAACAGGCAATGGGGAAAGGATTCCCTGTTCAATAAATGGTGTTGGGAAAGCTGTCTAGCCATGTGCAGAAAGCAGAAACTGGACCCCTTCCTGACACATTACACTAAAATTTACTCCAAATGGGTTAGAGGTGCATGTTTTAAACTCAGGTTCCTGGACACCACTATTTTCAACAGTTTAGCTTCATATCCAAGCCTGTAAGAGACACTGATTCTCTGGATTAAAATGAGAGAGTGAGAGGAGAGTAAGATGAATAGAAGAGGAGAGATTTCTCTCTAAAATTTAGGGATTCCAATTAAAAGTCATCTCTCATTTTATGTGCAGAAAACGTATAGTGAGACACAAGATGGGTTGGAACACAAAACTCTGAAACTAGTCTGGGAGGGTTAAGAGACTTCATGTAAATAAATACAAAAATATTTAAAATATCAAAGTGCTCTAGCCTTTCCATTTTCACTTCTAACTGTGCTAAGAAAAAAAAAAATCTGATTATTTGACGAGAATAAAAAAAGAAAATTTTTATACAACTAAAATCACATTCCTGAATCCTCAAATGCTTAGCTTAGGGGAGGAAACTGGCCTGGAATTTTCTTTGTGAGAGGAAGGACCAAGTTCCCAATGTGGACACACTTCCAGTTAGATTTTCCAAGCACAGTTCATACTGCAGAATTCGCCTAACCCAATTTAGGTTTCTCCTTTCTAATCAGTTTCCACTTGCACTTCAACTACCATGAAAAAATAAGTAAGTAAAGCAAAGACTTGAATTTTTGGGACCTTTGTTATGAGAGGAACTTTCTAGACTGCACTTGGTTGTCTTGTTTAATTAGCTTCCAGGGAAACAAGACATACAGTATGTCTAAGGAGTTGACTCAATGGAGGGATATCAGGCTATACAGACCTAACATCACTCTGGGTGAGACATACAGTCTCTGTTTTAAAAAGCAAAACAGGGCCGGGTGTGGTGGCTCACGCCTGTAATGCCAGCACTTTGGGAGGCCAAGGCGGACAAATCACCTGAGGCCAGGAGTTCGAGATCAGCCTGACCAACATGAAGAAACCCGTGTCTACTAAAAATACAAAAACAGCTGGACATGGTGGCACATGCTTGTAACCCCAGCTACTAGGGAGGTTGAGGCAAGAGAACTGCTTGAATCGGGGAAGGAGAAGTTGTGGTGAGCCAAGATCACGCCATTGCACTCCAGCCTGGGCAACAAGAGTGAAACTCCATCAAGGAAGAAAGGAAGGACGGAAGAGAGGGAGGGAGGGGGGGGGGGGGGGGGGGAAGGAAAAGGAAAAGAAAGAGAGAGAAAGAGAGAAAGTAAAACAGAAGCCAAGCATGCCAGAGGTTTAGTGCAAGCCTCTGACAGTGGGAGTCCTGAAATCCACCTGGTGGATGAAGTAGGAGACAAAATTTAGAGGACTTGGCAGAATCACAGAATGTGGGAAGATGTTCCCAAAGGGGGCCTCATCTGATGCTGCAAATAAAATGCACGTTTTGTTTGGAGAAAAAAAAAAACAAAGCTGTTTGTGTGTTGGGTTGTTTTGTTGTTGTTGCTGTTTAACGTCATCAGTGACGAGTTCCTTGTTCTGCTAAGGCCCTGGAAGCATTCAGGAAAGGAAACGCAGAGGCGAGAACTGGAGAGAAATAATGTGCTCAATAAAAGGGGAAGGTTTTGGAGTCCGATGAGAAAAAAAAAGGAAGTGCAGAGCTGGGGCAAGAACAGAAGGTTCTAGAAGCCTACACATGCCAGAAAATCATCCCCTCCAGAAGCCCCCAGTCTTCAGGGGAGCCCCACGAACTCACCAGCTGAGCAGGTTTCCTGCTGGCAGTGGGGAGATGCCAAGTTCTGCATTTAAGCTCATGTAGGGGGAAAAGCAGGGGCAGCGTGGGTTGGAGGCACCAGAGCCAGAGGCAGATGCAACCTTGAGAACATCTCCCTCCCCAGATTAGCAGGAATTAGCCTGAGAAGATCTGACCCAGACTTTTGAGGATTCAGGGGACCCCAGCTAACACGTGGGTTATTCTACTTCATTATATAATGTTTGAGCCAGGCATAGTGGCTCACAACTGTAATCCCAACAGTTTGGGAGGCCGGGGCAGGAGGAACGCTTGAGCCCAAGAATTTAACACCAGCCTAGGCAACACAGTGAGACAATGTCTCTACGCAAAGTGTTTTTTTTTTAAAAAAGTGGCAAGGTGGGGTGGTATAGACCTGTGGTTCCAGCTACGTGGGAGGCTGAGATGGGAGGATTGCTTGAGCCCAGGATTTTGAGGCTGCAGTGAGCTATGACTGTACCACTGTACTCCAGCCTGATGAGATATCTGCTTAATATCTGCTCTCTTAGTAGAAGGATGGTGATTACCAGAGGCTGGGAAGGGCAGTGGTCTGGGAAAGGTAAAGATGGTTAATGGGTACAAGAAAAATAGTTACAAAGAATGAATAACACTTTTACTTGGTCAGGGCAACAGAGTGAGACCCTTTCTCAAAAAATAAAAATAAAGGCCAGGTGCAGTGGATCACGCCTGCAATCCTAGCACTTTGGAAGGCCAAGGTGGGCAGATCACCTGAGGTCAGGAGTTCAAAACCAGCCTGACCAACATGATGAAATCCCATCACTACAAGAATACAAAAATTAGCCAGGCATGATGGCAGGTGCCTGTAATCCCAGCTACTGGGGAGGCTGAGGAGAGAGAATCGCTTAAAACCAGAAGGTGGAGGTTGCAGAAAACCGATATCATGCCGTCACACTCCAGCCTGAGTGTCAGAGCAAGACACTGTCTCAAAAAATAAATAAATAAATAAAATCAAAATAAAATTGTTTGGCCATTTCCAACCTTGTCTTCAGACATGGGTTTCTGGAGGGCAGGAACACTTCCCGGCCATCTCTGGATGCACTGATGTGGTCACCTCCATTGGTGCACAGTAAATCTTGGTGTGGACCAGTAGGGTCCATACTTGCCTAAATCCCAACAATCAGTGTTTGAATCTCTTAGCTTGAACAGAGCCCACTGTGGTGGTCAGGGCTTTCTATGCCAGTGCACAGAACAGGTCAGAAGCCCTGGAGAAATCACATGCCCCCTGGATTGTCTCCACCAGTGACTAACTAGGGGGAGGTAAACACTCCAGCTGCTTCCCTCCTCCAGGGGTCATTCTGGACCACATGCTCAACACTAGGGTTGGCAAACTTTTGGAAAAAGGGCCTTACAGTAAATATTTTATGCTTTGCAGGTCATGGAGTCTCTCACAGCTGCTCAACTCTGCTGCTGTTCTGCAAAAGCTGCTGTGGGCTATACGTAATGAATGGGTGTGAGTGTATCCCAGGAACATTTTATTGAAAAAACAGGTGGCAGAACAGGTTTACCATGGGCCAATAGTTTGCAAATCCCTGTGCTGTGTCATTGTCTAGAGCTCCCCAGAAAGATTAAACTGTGATCCCCAACACTGGTAACTGACATGACGATGCACCTTTCTTGCCACTTTCCTCCCTTCCCTGTCCCCTTTCCCAACCTCCCCGAGCTTAATCAACTATTGGCACTCAAATCCTTGCCTCAGAGTCTGCTTCAGTGAGAACCCAAACTAAAACAGTTGATTAGGACTTTTTTTTTTTTTTTTTTGAGAGATGGAGTCTCGCTCTGTTGCCCAGGCTGCAGTGCAGTGGTGCAATCTCTGTTCACTGCAACCTCAACCTCCTGGGTTCAAGCAATTCTCCTGCCTCAGCCTCCTGAGTAGCTGGGATTACAGGCGCCCACCACCATGCCCAGCTAATTTTTGTATTTTTAGTAGATATGGGGTTTCACTATATGTTGGCCAGGCTGGTCTCGGACTCCTAACCTCAGGTGATCTGCCTGCCTCGGCCTCCCAAAGTGCTGGGATTATAGGTGTGAGCCACCACATTTGGCCTGAATAGAATGCTTTTGAATGCAAGCAACACAGAGTTGAACTTCAGGTGATTTAAATATTACTTCTACACCAACGTATAATTCAGAGTTATTGTATCTCCCACAAAAAGTCTAGGCATAGGTGGTCCGGACAGGCTAATTCAATAATGTCATGGCTTCGGGGTTTTTCTGACCCTTACCAGTACACTGCCGAGAATGAGGTCATGTGCACAAGGCTCAACCAGTCACTGGTGAGAGAAACAGAATGAGCATGACTGGCTTGGGCCAACTGAGGTCCATGCCTGGGGGCACGGGGAAGGAAGGGGCTCCACTTCTCAGGGCATACTGCCAACTGATGCATAAATTAAAATAGGATGGACTCAGCAAAGAGGAAGGGAGAAGGGATATCGGGCAGGTAATCACTACATAAGCAGCAGTTAGTGCTTAGGAAATGCTGCTGCATTCTATGAATGCATGAGCCACTGGATGTCAACAATGAATAGCAACTTTCTAGAAGAAAGACGACATTGAAAGGGTCATCCTGGACACACAAGTAGCCACGATGTTCAGGGGAGATCTCAGACAGAGGCTTTAGGTAGCATGATTACGTAACTCAGAACCATCAGTGACAACTGAGGAGGACACAGGGTATATGGGTTCAAGTCCAGGACAGTCACATTCTTCCCCTAGTTAATAGCAGATGCCGCATTTTCCAGTTTTAAAGCTCTTGTCCAGCCACTGCTCTCACCTTCAATCGATGAAGCAAACCCAGGTAATAATCAGGTCAGGAACTATTCTTTTAAAATAATTTTATCCCAGAGATTGAGACCATCCTGGTCTACATGGTGAAACCCCGTCTCTACTAAAAATACAAAAATTAGCTGGGCATGGTGGCGCGTGCCTGTAATCCCAGCTACTCAGGAGGTTGAGGCAGGAGAATTGCCTGAACCCAGGAGGCGGAGGTTGCCTTGAGCCAAGATCGCACCATTGCACTCCAGCCTGGGTAACAAGAGCGAAATTCCGTCTCAAAACAAATAAATAAATAAATAATTTTATCCCTATTTACTTTGGAAAAAAAAAAACTACTTGAGACAGCTTGCAATAAAAGGCACATCCAAAGGGAAACCAAAAGAAAAATTATTGATTTATCAAATACATAAGATGACTCATTTCACGGAGTTATTCTGATTGAGTGTACTCTTGGGTTTTGAGCTTCCTAATAGCCAGAGCAAAAAAAAAAACAAAGAAAACATAAAGGTTACATGAATATCATCACTCAACAAAGGGAAGTATAGCTGTTCACAGGAAAGAAAATAACTTTTCTTGGAAAAGAATTCAAAAAAATTCTACTTGGATTCTTACATAAGGGAAACGTAACCAAATGATGGATGATGTCTTCCATGGTGGTTTTGTGGAAGATATGAGATTGTCCTCATTCATCCTACTTGTATTAGTACATTCTCACACTGCTAAGAAAGCCATACCCGAGACTGGGTAATTTGTAAAGAAAAGAGGTTTACTAGACTCACAGTTCCACATGTTGTCAATGTGCCACACTTCCTAGAGATGAATAAACCTCACCATGATGCCACACTTCCCACTTCCTAGGGAAGAATGAACATCAGATTTTTTTTTTTTATTTTTTACTTTAAGGTCTGGGATACAAGTGGAGAATGTGTAGGTTTGTTACATAGGTATACATGTGCCACTGTGGTCTGCTACACCTACCAACCCATCATCTAGGCCTTAAGCACCGCATGCATTAGCTATTTGTCCTAACGCCCTCCCTCCCCTTGCCCCCCCTCCCCAAGTGGCCCCAGTGTGTGTTTTTCCCCTCCCTGTGTCCGTGTGTTTTTATTGGAACATCAGATCTTAAAGGAGCATTCCCTGCTCTCTTCTCTCCCCACTCGGCTGGCTTCAGGTACCTCCTATATGCTTCCTCCATAGCACCTCAAGCCTCCTTTGTCATTGCCTGGCTTTGTATTTGCTTCCTGAGACTTTTCTAACAAATGACCTCAAACTCAGTGGCTTCACACCATAGCAATTTCTTCTCTCCCAGTTCTGGAGATCAGATTGGTTGCATTAAACTGAAATCAAGGTGTCTTTCCTTCTAGGAAAGCCCTTCTATGGCTCTTTCCTTCTAGAAGTGCTAGGGGACAGTCTGTTCCTTGCATCTTCTGACTTCTGGTGGCTGCCAGCATTCCTTTCCTTGGGGCGGCATCACCCCAATCTCTGCCTCCATCCGCATATCACCTTCTCCTCTTTTTGGTGTAATATCTCTGGCTTTCTCTTATAAGACGCTTGCAATCGAATTTAGGGCCCACCTAGATAAACCAGAATAATCTCCCCATCTCAACACCCTTAACTTAATCATGCCTGCAAAGACTCATTTTCCTTATAATTTAACATATACACGTTCCACGGACTAGAACCTGGCATCTCGTCGCACTCTCTCTATTAACTCTGAAGTCCTTAACAGCAGAGACCACCTATAGCCATTTTCAAATGGCTATACAATTTTTACATCAAAGCAACCCCTTGGGGCCAGGTGCAGTGGCTCACACCAGTAATCCCACCACTTTGGGAGGCCAAGCCGGGGAGAATCACCTGAGGTCAGGAGTTCCGGATCAACCTGGCCAATATGGTGAAACTCCATCTCCACTAAAAATACAAAAATTAGCTGGGTGTGGTGGTGGGCACCTGCAGTCCCAGCTTCTTAGGAGGCTGAAGCACAAGAATCACTTAAACCCAGGAGGCAGAGGTTGCAGTGAGCTGAGATCGTGCCACTGCACTTCAGCCTGAGCAACAGAGTGAGACTCTGTCTCAAACACACACACACCCCCCCAAAGGAATCCCTTGGGATCTACACCCTCTCCCTTGACTCTAGTGACCTCTGTGATTGCTTTGATGTGTTGAATAAGGTGGAAATCATGCTTTTCTAGTCCATGTTTTAAAGGACTATCAAGTGCTATTTCCCATATCTTGGAATACTCACTCTTAGAACCCAGACACCTCTATGCTACGAGAAGCCCAAACCACATACAGAGGCCACACCAAAGTGCTCCAAGCAACAGCACCAGCTGAGCTCCTAACCAGTAGCTAGCATTATGCCAGCATGTGTTTCAGCCTTCTTGGATGGCCGGCATAGCCAAGCCTTCAGCTGACTCCAGCCCCGGTCACTATCTGTCTGCAACTGCATAGGACTTGAAATGAAATCCACCTAGGTGAGCCCAGTCAACACAGAGTCATGAGCAATAATACCAAATATGTGTTTCCAGCCACTGTGGGATCAGGTTCTTTTTTATACAGCAGGCGATGATCTGAATGTCATCTTTGTTGCCACATACCAGGTGCCAGGAACTATGCCTGGAGGTCTCAATATTCAATGACAGTGGAATAAATGGAAGAAATAGAAATGGAATAAACGAAACTCTAGAAGCTATGGATTCTAGGGAGTTGAGATGGAGATCAAGAAGCATGGATATGAGGTCTCAAAGGAATGACAAGGTAGTAAGGTACAAGAGGAAGGCTGTGGAGAAACACATCTTCTGTGGCCTTAACGGGGGTGAGGAGTGGACAATTCAGTGTTCAGCAGGACCAGGTTCAACAGACCCTCAGTAAATGTTTGCTGACTTCGTGGTACACAGATTCTGCGTACATCTTCCTTCCTTTTAACCATTCCTTTAATTTTATAAGCAATATATTGAATATCTACTGAGAGCCAGGCTTTGGGTTGGGTGAAGACTATTCAGTAGTTAAGTCCCTTTAATGTTTATACACGGTTGATGGGAACATTTATTAGTCTAGCCACTGTGGAAAACAGTTTGGAGATTTATCAAAGAACTTAAAATAGAACTAAGATTGAACCCAGCAATCCCATTAATGGGTATAAACCCCAAAAGAAAAATCATTCTACCATAAATACACATGCACACATACGTTCATTACAGCACTATTCACAATAGCAAAGACATGGAATCAACCTAGATTCCCATCAATTGCAGACCCTGATAAAGAAAATACAGTACATATACACCATGGAATACTATGCAGCCAAAAAAAAAAATGAAATCATGACCTTTGCAGCAACATGGATGGAGCTGGACGCTGTTATCCTAAGTGAATTAACGCAAGAACAGAAAACCAAATATTGCACATTCTCCTTTATAAGTAGGAGCTAAACACTGAGTTGACATGATCACAAAGAAGGGAACAATAGACACTGGGGAACAACAGACATCCTCTACTTGAAGGTAGAGGATGGGAGGAGAGTGAGGATTGAAAAACTACTTACCAGGTACTATGTTTATTACCTGGGAGATGAAATAATCTGTACCCCAATCCCTGTAACATGAAATTTACCCACGAAACAAATCTGTGCATATATCCCCTGAACCTGAAATAAAAGTTGGAAAGAAAATAAAAAATAAAAAACAAGTCCCTTTCTTGTGGAACTTAAAACCACAGAGTATTTAGGGAAACCTCAAAACCACAGGCAGGTGGTTCAAGCCCCATCTCTGACCTCCATTACCCTCCTGTATAGCCATGATCAAAAAAAAAAAAAACCCAGACCATTCAATGCTATTCATTCTGTCTTCCAAACTGGATGAAGTGCAGGCAGTAAACCAGGAAAGATGAACTTGGCCAAGTCCTTCTATTCGCTTTGTAGCAGTGATGAGAATTTCCCACTGTGGGGAGCTGGATGGGCAGTATCCTTTGGTTCAAATGACTCAGCACACTTTTGAAGGGACCTAAGAACAGGAAAGCGTGGGTGCTAGCGAAGCAGGCCTCCATTTGCTGGGACATTTGGCCACAGACTTAAGTTTGTCAAAACCGCTGTTAATGTGCTTTTACAAAATGCTGCCAGACAGTTTGCCAGGTGGCCTTGGGCCTATCCAGTTATTCCCCCATTTTCTCACTCATGGTTCTTAAGAATAACTGAAGAATGTGCTAGAAATGCAATATTTTAAGATAGAGAGTGACTGGCCAGAACAACCCAAGTTCTGTTCCTGTCCACTCCTAGAAAAAAAAAAATGTCTTAAACACTTTAGCCCAGCAAATCACACATCCTGGGGTATAAAATTCAGAACTGGCTGCTTTCTGGGATCTCTGAGCTGTTATGCTGTAGGAATTCACTCAAAGTAGTAGCAAAAATATTAAAAGAAATACAGTAAAGAAAGGTATAGAATATAGTCTCAAACCGAAAGCCGAAAAGTTTTTTCTATAGCTCTTAGCTGAAAGCAGCCAGAGTCTCTCTGCAGGAGCCAGACAATCTAAGGTACAAAGACAAAAGAATAAGAGTAATTTACCTAGCTAGCTTGTTTACTCATGTAGTCCTGTAAAACTAACGCTTAAGCCAGATAGCCGTCTCAGGAAGAAGTCGACCAAAGATATGACCCACTAATAGTGTTTGCTTTAAGCATCAAAACCTGTCCTTTGATCTTTAACCTCTAGTGGTGTTGACTCAAGCCTTTGTCAATTAAACTTTACTGAATAAATGCAAGTCTCACTAGCTAATCGTGGCCAGCAGTCACAACTGTTTACAGCACTCTCCAGAGTGCCTCTAAGCTGCCTGGACACACTCAGTCAAACTAGCAAAGCACAGTATCTGTATGTCAGTATACTTTATTCATCTGTCGTTAAGTCAAAGTCTGCAGAACAGACCCCCACAAGTAGTGACCCTGCCAGCATGCAAGTGAGGTATGCACAGGTAAGACTCTACCCCACGTCAGCAGGTTTCCAGGGCCTTGGAGAAACAGCTCACAATGAATCCTAGGCTTCTACCATCTCTTGCTGCCTATCTGTAAGCAATAAACCTGCCTCATGCAACTTGTTGTGTGGGAATGTTCTGTCTCACTGGACAAGGTGGTAGCCAGTGCACAGTGAACCTGCTTCACAAATGTCTCTGCCATAAAATTCACCAGCACCTCTCAGCCATGGAAGTTCTGTGCTCAAATCTTCCTTCAAGGGAAACCGCTCTGGAAGCGGAGCTAACTGACAGCCTCTAGCTGCTGTACCCTTTGAACCACTGTGGTTTTCATGCTAGGCTGCATTTCCCCAGGGATTTTCCCAGCCAGAGACTGGGCACAGCAGAAGTACTATTATTAGGTTATTCTAACCCAAGTTGTCCAACAGAGAGAGTTGTCTTAGGAACTATTACCCTGGCTAAAACATTCTCAGAACTGTGCTGAAGGCTAAGTCTCTTCCTAACAATCTCTCTTCCTTCCCACTCTGCTTTCAGAGGTGTCAGACCTGCATTACGGTCTGAAATCTCTCCCTGCTCCCTCCCCATTTCCCTTCACAGGCATTTTCTTCAGTGAATTTCCTGCACAATTAATACTTGGTTTTCTTCCATGTTTACACCACTGTAGAATGACTACAGTTAACAATAATATTTAGTTTTGGACAGACGCAGTGGCTCATGCCTGTGATCCCAGCACTTTGGGACTCTGAAGTGGGCAGACGACTTGGGGTCAGGAGTTCAAGATGCCTGGCAAACGTGGTGAAGCACCATCTCTACAAAAAAAAAAAATATTAGTCAGGTGTGGTGTCACACCCCTGTACGCCCAGCTACTCGGGAGGATGAGGCAGGAAAATCGCTGGGAGGCAGAGATTGCATTGAGCAGAGATCATGCCACTGCCCACCAGCCTGGGTGACAGAGTGAGATTCTGTCTAAATAAAATAAAATAATAATAGTGATAATAATATATATTTTCAAATAGCTAAAAGGAGGATATAGAATGTTACCATCACAAAGAAATGACAAACGTTTGAGGTGATGGATATGCTAATTACCCTGATCGAATCACTATATATTATATGTATCAAAACATCACTATGTACTCCATCCATAGGTACCATTATTTGCCAATTAAAAATAATTTTCTTTAAAAAAGAAATGTTAGAATGTTACACTTGTAAAAAGAAGAACACGCAAACTGAAGAATCAAATTATGTAAGAGTGATCTTTCATCTCATTGGCTAGCCTTTTAAGAATATGTAGAAAAATAAAATAATAGAAAGAAAGAGAGCAAGAGGAAACAAATAAGCAGAGGGAGGAAAAGATGAGAACAGAGAGAGAGAGAGAGAGAGAGAAGCAGAGAGAGAAACACACAGCAGACCAGATCGGCTATAATAATCCAAATGCTCCCCAAAATCACTTCCTATATTTGCAACGCAGAAGCTGCAGGAGACATGTTATTTAAAATTAGTGTAAGAATGAGAGCTTCATACAGAAGTTGAGAAGTGGATTTGAAATCAGTGGAGACTGAAGCCTTGTACAATTAATTCTGTTTTGCCTTCTACTACTCAGAGGACCTGAACTGACCCACCTACCAAAATCGAGTGACAGCTACTCTTTTGTTTTTTGGTGTTTTTTAGTGTCATGATTTAATTTTCATGATTATCATTTTGCTTTACTTCGCTATTTTACATCATCACGTGTGCCATCTCATGTTACTGCGCTTCATGCCTATCATTGGCATCCCCTAACATTCCCTTGTATGGAAGTATCATAAATATCAACATTCAGGTCTTTCCAGATTTTTTCCTAATTAAATGATGCTACAATAAATGCCTTTTTTAGCTCCCTCAGAATAGGTCATTGCAGTAAGGGCCTCGCCATCAGGGGTGGTGGATTTTAGTTGTCTGACACGGAATTTAAAAAGCCCTTCATGGGTTTTGGTTCTGGTTCTGATTCTGCTACATCCTAACTCAAGACCCTGAGCAAGTCACTTGATTTCTCAGCACTCCTGTTTCCTCATCCATCAAATGGCGACAATACCAAACCAGGATCCTCTGGGACTAACAGATTTAATTCATGGCATCATTTTGAAAAAAAATTTTTTTTTGACACAGAATCTCACTCCATCACCCAGGCTAGAGTACAGTGGCATGATCTCAGTTCACTGCAACTCGGCCTCCCGGGTTCAAGCAATTCTCGTTCCTCAGCCTCCCAAAAGCTTTCCATGTAACATGCTTGCAAAGGGAAAATAACAACTTGTGTGGTCCAAAAAGTTTCGGAAACCCCAGTCTAACAGTGTTAGCAGGACTTATCAGAGCCTTTACTATAACAAGAAAAAAAAAAAAAAAAAAAAAAAAAAAAAGAAAAAATTTAATTTAAAAAAAGAAAAGAAAAAAGATATAACAGCACACAGTCCCAGAGGTAGATGCTTTTAGTATTATCTTAGCCTATTCAGACTGCTATAACAGAATGCCATAGGTTGTGTGGCTTACAAGCAACAGGCATTTATTTCTCACCGTTCTAGAGGCCGCAAAGTCCTAGATCAAGGCACAGGCAGAGTTGGTGTCTGGTGAAGGCTTGCTTCCTAGCTCATAGTCAGCTTTCTTTTCACTGTGTCCTCCCAATGCAGAAGGGCAAACTAGCTCTCAGGGACCTCTTTTAAAAGGGCATTGCCCAGGTGCAGTGGCTTATGCCTGTAAACCCAGTACTTTGGGAGGCTGAGATGGGCAGATCACTGGGATCAGGAGTGTGAGACAGTCTGGCCAATGTAGTGAAACCTCATCTCTACTAAAAATACAAAAAAAAAAAAAAAATCCAGGTGTGGTGGTGCACACCTGTAGTCCCAGCTACTCGGAGGATGAAACAGGAGAATCACTTGAATCCAGAGGCAGAGGTTGCAGTGAGCCTAGATTGCACTACTGCTCTCCAACGTGGGCAACAGAGTGAGACTCCGTCTCAAAAATAAATAAATAAATAAATAAATAGGCATGAATCCCATTCATGGGGGCCCCATCATCATGTCCTAATCACCTCCCAAAAGCCCCACCCCCCAATACCATCCATCACACAGGAGATGGGGTTTCAACACGTGGTGAGAACACATTTAGTGTACAGCAGGCATGAAGCATTAATCAAGCTTATTTGTCCATCATGCCTATAAAATTCTGAGGTCTGAGAAGCAGCCCGTGAGAAGAAAGGCATACAATAAGGAAGGACTATGGTGCTTTGGGGTGGGGACCACTGATAAGAAACACACCGCTCAAAAGCACCTCCCACTTTGATATCTGCACATGCAACATCCAGGTAGAACCAGCCTTCATGTCTTCTCATCTCGAAGCTGGCCTGTGACAACCCTCAGAGTGACACTGTTCAAGCCCCTCTTGCTCCACAATCACTTTCAAGAGGCTGCCCCCACCCCCGGGGCTCAGAGGGCTTCCTGTGACCTGCCACTGTGCTCTTGAGCGAGAGCCACGCTCTGTCCCCGGCTTTGCTTCCTCATCTGTCATCCATGGCTCTTCCTGTGAGGAGTTATTTAGGAAGAGCTGAAGCAATTTGCTTTCAGAAATGAAAAACAACAGAACTAGTATTTTTTGAAAGTCAGCTTGATATGCAGTAAACAATCCTGCCAAAGAAAAGCAGAAAATGCTGAAAGGTTCATGTCTCTTCAACAACTCTGACCAAGACTTCGGAGGACGCTCCAAGGGGAGAAACACACTCAGGGCTATGGAAGCAGGAGTCACGGATACCCTAAGCTGGTCTTTCCCAGGGGCAATTTCACCATGCCATTTACCCTGGATCCTTCATCACCCCATAACACCTCCCCCATTTGGAAACAAAAATATAGTCTTTGGAAGAAGAGAAATCACTGTTTAAATAAAAATAATGCATTCCTAGCATTTATTCACCCTCTTCTGCCAAAAAAAAAAAAAAAAAAAACCTCATTTATCATGTTGATTTTCTCATCTCTTCTGAATGCCACACAATTGGGTAAATACGTTCTGTGTTCAATCTTTTTTTTGTTGGTGGTTTATTGCTTTATTCACTCACAATGGAAAGAAACACTACATTTCAGGTAGCAATAAAATAATATAAGATGTATTTTTTAACTGTTCAAGATCATGAGATCCCCTGAATTCTATTCATGATGGAATGTTTCAGCATTTGTGGACCGCAGTTTGTGAACTCTTGCCCTAAAACAAAGCCTGCCAGTTATCTGTGTTCAATCTTTTAACAGGGGTTATTCAATTTACTCAAACCAACATGAATATTTCCCCTTGGTTTCCATGACAACCTCTCAGCACATTCAGTTTTCATATAAATGAGTTATTGCTTTTATGTTCTCATATGCTAAGACAATGGGGAAATTAACATAATGTGGTCATACCCAAAGAAAAAACCAATCAAAACAATCAAAATCCTCATATCCTCCCCAGAAACTCACAGAGAGCATTCAGTGAAAAAGAACCAAAAAGAAATGAGGCCTTCACATCTGCAAACACTGTTAACATTAGAGATTTCATTTCAGATGCATTTAAATGAAGGCAGACCATAATGGGGTTCAAAAAAATTGTATAGACAGAACCAAACCGCAGAGGAAAGAAATGTAAAGTCAGGGACCCAAATTCACTTTCAGGCCATATATCCTCCCAAGATAACTACCATTCTCTGCCTCTCTTTCTGCACCCCAGCCATGCCAACATTCCTGCCCCAGGACCTTTGCATGTGCTGTTCCTTATGCTTGGAACATTCTTCCCCTGCTATTCTTCCAGTGCTGCTTTACTTAGCTAACTTTTTTTTTAATTTATTTTACTTTAGGTGCATACTATATGTGGCATTTCTCCACGTTATCCCTCCTGACCCCCCGCTGTCTCTCCCCTACCCCCACCAACTGCCCCCAGTGTGTGATGCTCCTCTCCCTGAGTCCACGTGTTCTCATTGTTCAATACCTACCTATGAGTGAGAACATACGGTGTCTGGCTTTCTGTTCTTGTGTTAGTTTACTGAGAATGATGGTTTCCAGCTTCATCCAAGTCCCTACAAAGGACACGAACTCATCATTTTTTACAGCTGCGTAGTATTCCATGGTGTATATGTACCACATTTTCTTTGTCTAGTCTATCATTGATGGGCATTTGGGTTGGTTTCAGGTCTTTACTATTGTACACAGGGCTGCAATGAACATACGTGTGCATGTGCCTTTATAGCAGAACGATTTATAGTTCTTTGGGTATATGCCCAGTAATGGGATTGCTGGGTCAAATGGAATTTCAATTTCTAGATCCTTGAGAAATCACTGTCTCCCACTAATTGTGTAAGAGTGTTCCTATTTCTCCACATCCTCTCCAGCAGCTGTTGTCTCCAGATTTTTTAATGATCGCCATTCTAACTGGCGTGAGATGGTATCTGAATGTGGTTTTGATTTGCATTTCTCTGACGACCCGTGATGATGAGCGTGTTTTCATACGTTTGCAGCAATCTCCTGCTCCTCCTCGGGTCTCAGCTCAGCAAACTCACTTCCTCAGGGAAGTCTAGCTTTGCCACTTATCAAGATTAGGGAGAATCCCCTTGTTAAATCTATTTCCAGATTTTCCTGGCTCTCTGTATTTTCATCATCTTAGACAGGGTAGGTTTCCCCAAAAGCAAAATCCTGAGAGAAGGTGATATGGTTTGGCTGTGTCCCCACCCAGATCTCACCTTGAATTGTAGCCATCCCTAAGTATCAAGGACGGGGCCACGTGGAGAAAACTGAATCATGGGGGCAGTTTCCACCATACTGTTCTCCTGATAGTGAATAAGTCTCATGAGATCTGATGCTTTTATAAGTGGGAGTTCCCCTGCGCATGCTCTGCCTTGGCTGCTGCCATGTAAGATGTGCCTTTGCTTCCCCTTTGCCTTCCACCATGATGGTGAGGCCTCCCCAGCCACGTGGAACTCTGAGTCCATTAAACCTCTTTCCTTTATAAATGACCCAGTCTCAAGTATGTCTTTATTAGTAGCCTGAGAACAGACTAATACAAAAGGATTTGAAGATAAGTGGGTTGATTTGGAAAGTGAGCCCAGGAAACACCGGTATGACAACAGGGAAATGAGACAGAGAAGGGGAAGAAGCCAACCCAGGTCATGATGATGAGCAGGTTGCTACTATGGGCAACTGGAGCCTAATCCCACTGGGGACATCTGGGGAACAGCATAGAACCGCTTCACCCTAAGGTACGGAAGGCAGGGCAATAGTCCTCAGCAGTTGGCTGGGGGAGACAGGCCTGAGCGTTGGTTTCTCTGTACTTCCTGTTCCGCAAGAGCTTAGGTTTATGGCAGCCAGAGAAAGCCCCAGGCATTATTGCAGATGCTTGCAGTAGGAATGGTGAGTACCCAGAGGACACGGGCAAGGTAACAATTCCATCTGCCACCTCCCCCAACGTAAACAGCGTAATTATTGCTGGAGACTGGAGATCAATGGAACAGAAAACGGGAGCTTTCATTCAAAGCCATTAGACAAAAACGAATAGTCCCAATGAAGACAAAGGCATGGGAATATGGGAAAGGCATAAATTCACATGAAGAGACAATTCTCAAAAGAAGATATACAAATGGCCAACAAACATACGGAAAAAATGTTCAACATCACTGCTGATCAGGGAAACGCAAATTAAAGCCACAATGTGATACCACCTTACTCCGGCAAGCATGGCCATCATCAAAACATTTAAAAAATAATAGATACTGGTGTGGATGTGGTGAAAAGGGAACACTTCTACACAGCCGATGGGAATGTAAATGAGCACAGCAGCACAGCCGCCTTGGAAGACAGTGTGGAGATTCCTTAAAGAACTGGGAGTAGCACTGCCATGTGACCCAGCGATCCCGAGACTGGGTATCTACCCTGAGGGAAAAAAAATCACTTTATGAAAAAGATACTTCCACATGCATGTTTATAGCAGCACAATTCACAATTGCAAAAATATGAAACCAGCTCAAATGCCTATCAATCAACAAGTGGATAAAGAAACTGTGATACACACACACACACACACACACACACAATGAAATACTACGGTACTCAGCCATAAAAAGGAATGAATTAATGGCATTCACAGCAACCTGGATTGAGCTGGAGATTATTATTCCAAGTGAATTTAACTCAGGAATGGAAAACCACACACTGTATGTTCTCACACGCGGGAGCTGAGCTATGAGGATGCAAAGGCATAAGAATGATACAATGGACTTTGGGGACTCGGGGGAATAGATGGGAAAGGGTGAGGGATAAAAAGACTCTACAAATTGGGTTCAGTGTGTACTGCTCAGTTAATGGATGCACCAAAGTCTCACAAATCACTATCCAAGAACTTACTCATGTAACCAAATACCACCTGTTCCCCTAAGCCCTATGTAAATAAAAAATAAATTTATGTGATATAAAAGACCTTGACTCTAGGCCTGGGTGACTGAATAGATACTGGAGTACAGATTTTAGTCAAAGAGCTGGAGACTTCATACAAGAGGGGTGTCTAAGGCCCTCCCTGCCGTTTTAATAACCCCCATCATCTTTTTTGCTGGCCAAGGGCCCACCTTGTAGGACAGTCCTATCCAGGGTAATTCTGGCTCACAGGTCAAGGAATATCCATCCTTAGTCCCAAGGTTAGGACTGACTTTATAATAACTTCTCCAACCTCTATTTGTTGAGCTTAGATTCTTAATCCTCTGAGCTTCTGATGACTCTTGTTAGAGAAATGAATGTAATTCCCATCAATACAGAAATGGCTCATTCAACAAGGATCTATCCATTCAATCAAATATCATGGAATCACTAAAAGCAATAGCTGTTTAAGAGAACATATACAAAAGATACATGCGCAACAGGATAATAAGAGGAAACATAAATGATGCTCGTTCACTGACTGTCTCCCCACAGTTGTACGAAGTTCAATAAGAGCAGGGATCTTTCTTTTTGTTCAATGCTAGGTCCTCAGCACCTAGGACTGTGCCAGGCACAAAAACATCCAGCACCCACCAAGATAAAATTCACAATGTATGTCATCCCGTAAAAGGTTGACATACATTAGACAGGATCTTGCTCTGTTGCCCAGGCTGGAGTGCAGTGGCAAAACCATAGCTCACTGCAGCCTCAAACTCCTGGGCTCATGTTATCCTCCTGCCTCAGCCTCCTGAGTGGCTGGGACTACAGGTGCACACCACCATGCTTGGCTTTGTTTGAGAGATTTTGCTTTGTTGCCCAGGCTAGTCTCAAACTCTTGACCTCAAGCAATCCTCCTGCTTAAGGATTTAATGTATTTAAAAATAGAGGCCAAGCTGTGCACCGTGGCTCACGCCTGTAATCGCTGCCCTTTGGGAGGCCGAGGTGGGTGAATCATGAAGTCAGGAGTTCGAGACCATCCTGGCCAACATGATGAAATCCCATCTCTACTAAAAATACAAAAATTAGCTGGGCGTGGTAGCGCATGCCTGTAATCCCAGCTACTTAGGAGGCTGAGGCAGGAGAATCACTTGAATCCAGGAGGTGGAGGTTGTAGAGAGCCAAGATCATGCCACTGCACTCCAGCTTGGTGACAGAGCTAGGCTCCATCTCAAAAACAAAACAAAACAAAACAAACAAAAAAACAGGCAAGTGGGGCCTGGAGCAGTGACTGATGCTTGTCATCCTAGCACTTCGGGAGGCAGAGACAAGTGGATTACTTGAGGTCAGGAGTTTGAGAGCAACCTCGCCAGCATGGCAAAATCCCATCTCTACTACAAACAAAAATTAGCCAGTCATGATGGCAAGCACCTGTAGTCCCAGCTACTTGGAGGCTGAGGCATGAGAATCACTTGAACCCGGGAGGCAGAGGTTGCAGTGAGCCAAGACTGCACCACTGCACTCCACCCTGGGCAACAGAATGAGGCTCTGCCTCAAAATAGTAATAATAGAGGCCAGGCATAATGGCTCATGCCTGTAATCCCGGCATTTTTGAGAGACTGAAGCAGGAGGATTGCTTGAGGTCAAGAGTTTGAGACTAGCCTTGGCAACAAAGCAAAATCTCTCAAACAAAGCCAAGCATGGTGGTGTGCACCTGTAGTCCCAGCCACTCAGGAGGCTGAGGCAGGAGGATAACACGAGCCCAGGAGTTTGAGGCTGCAGTGAGCTATGATTTTGCCACTGCACTCCAGCCTGGGCAACAGAGCAAGATCCTGTCTAAAAAAAAAAAATACCTTAAAAATAATATGTAAATAACAATTTTAAAATAAAATAAAAGTGACTCAGCCTCCCCTGGATGGGGGTAAGTGCTGGCCTCCATCACACCTATCAGCTCCCAAAGGTCCTGGATGCCCCAGCAGCTGCTGGGAGGGGCTGGGTGCCATGACTCAGAAGTGCAGAGTGGCACAAACTTTGACCAGTAAGAGGCAGAAGCAGCAGGAGCTGGCAGATGAATGACTCCAGAAGTATCCCATGCTCATGTTTCTGGAAAACTGCAGCTCCACTAGGTAATATGCACTTCTTTGGGTTTGCTCTTCCTCCTTCTCTCTTTCCCTTATCCCTGCTTCCTTAAGATTGCATGACCCAATGAAGCATTCACATATTTCTATCAGGCACTATTGCTAGGCTAAGATAACCTCCATCCCCAAAATCTGTGACACATGGGGTATCTCCTGAAGGATGCCACTCTAGTTAATCCCAAAATAGCACAGCTTAAAGCGGCAACTGTTTTTTTATTACAGATCATGATTTTGAGGGTCAGAAATTCAAGGAGGACCCGGCTGGGCGGTACTTCGGCTCACGTGGTATCATCTAGGGTCATTCCATGGTATTCAAAGGGCTTCTTGGCCGCTCTGAAGGGTCTAATGCAGTTTTAGTGATGTGCCAGGCACGTCGGTGGGTGTATTAGTCCATTTTCATGCTGTTGATAATGACATGCCTGAGACTGGGTCATTCATACAGGAAAGAGGTTTAACAGACTCACAGTTCCACATGGTTGGGGAGGTCTCACAATCATGGTGGAAGGCAAGAAGGAGCAAGTCACATCTTACACAGATGGCAGCAAGCAAAAAGAGAGCTTGTGCTGGGAAGCTTCCTGTTACAAAACCGTCAGATCTCAGGAGACTTATTCACTATCGTGAGAATAGCGTGGGAAAGACCTGCCCCCATGATTCAATTACCTCCCACTGGGCCCCTCCCACAACACGAGGGAAATCAAGATGAGATCTGCATGGGGACACAACCAAACCCTATCAGTGGGACACGCTGGAAGCTGAGCTCACGGTGACTTCTCTCCCTTTCCATGTCATCTCAGGGTCTCTCCAGGTGTCCCTCCAGCAGGGCCCTCAGATTTCTTACACAGTGGCTCAGGGATTTAAAACCGAAAGTTTCGAGAGGCATAAGGCAGAAACTGCATGATCTTTTAAATGCTAGGACAAGAACATCATGCTGTCACTTCAATCTCAATCTATTGGTCAAAGCAGTCACAGGCCAGCCGAGTCTCGGGAAGAGGGAAATAGACCCCGTTTCTGAATGCATGGGGTATCAAAGAGTTCGCACTCATCTTTGACCTGTCACAGATACACAAGAAACTGGAAGGAGGGGTGGGCAGAAGACTGAAGGCTTAGAGTAGGAGGGGCCCTTTCATCCTCCGGCCAACATATTCCATGTGCATGTCTTACTTTTAAAGTGGAGAGAAACCGTGTCAATAAGCGGAACCTTCATCTTCTATGGCAGAGAGTCAATAGAAAATATCTTAAATTGATAAATCAAGAAACAGCCGCATAAGCATCTTATTTGGAGTTACAGAGATAAACACCCGAAGACTTAAAAATGGAAACAACATTTCAAGCAGTTGCCCCCGGAAAATAAGAATGAAGGAGGGGAGAGAGGAAAGAAGGCACCAGAAACCACTTCTTTCATTAGCAGCAATTCTGTTCTTCAACTTTGCACGACGTACTGATATTACTTTGATTTTTTTTCATTCAAAAGGGGAAAAAATAAGAAAAAAAATGATGATGGTTATTTTTAAAACTATGTAATTAAACCTGGAAAAATCTCATTTTGCTAAGTGGAATAAAAAAGTAGCAGGATACGAAACTTATATTAATAGTATGGTCACAGGTATGTTCACTGAAGAAAGAAAAGAAACATACATGGGGCGGAGAAAACTCTAAAGAAATTTACCTACCAAGTCATAGTAGGTGGGTTTCTTTACCGTTCTAGGTTTCGCACATTTTCAGCTATGTGATTCTCACACTTTCCTAATGAAAAGAAATGCATTCATTACATAAAATAAATGAACTGGGCCGGGGGTGGTGGCTCATGCCTGTAATCTCAGCACTTTGAGAGGCCAAGGCAGGTGGATCACCTGAGATCAGGAGTTCAAAACCAGCCTGGGCAACATGGCAAAACCTCATCTGTACCAAAAATACAAAAATTAGCCAGGTGTGGTGGCAGGTGCCTGTAGTTCCAGCTATTCAGGAAGCTGAGGCAGGAGAATCGCTTGAACCGGGGAGGCAGGGGCTGCAGTGAGCTGAGATTGCACCGCTGCACTCCAGCCTGGGTGACAGAGTGAATTCCATCTCAAAACAAAATAAAAATAAAAATAAATAAAGTAAAATAAATGAACTGAGCATCAATTAAATAAAATGCCAGAAGGGTCTCTGAAGAACTCTCCACAATAGAAGTGGGTTTTAAGTTCCTGAGCCTTCATCCCATGCCTATGGTCAGGGGACTCTTTCCACCAGTTCTGGAACATTCCAGTCCACCATGCCCATGGATTTAGTTAGGAAACCTTCCCAGAAAAAATGTAGTCTGCGTCATTTCAAAATGAATTAATGCAACTCAACAAGAACTTTTGTAAGCCTCCGATGTATCCGGTTCTGAATCTGGAATGCTCATTCAGTCACAAAATAAACATTTATTGAGTGCCTACTATGTGCCAGACAAACACTACTAGTTGGGGTGACAATGATAGACACAAGCAAAATATTCATCTCTTTGGAGCCATATGTTAGAGGGAGAAGCAGACAAGTCACCAGGCAAGTGTAATACATCCTAATAGACACTTTGATTGGGGAACAGACAAGGGACTGTGGAAGGAGGCAATCTGGAGGGCTTCCTGGAAAAGGCCAAACATAGGCCAAGCGCCATGGCTCATGCCTGTAATCCCAGCACTTTGGGAGGCCAAGGCAGGAGCTTTCTCCTTCCAAAGGGCCCCATGTGAAACTACCAAGCTCGAACTCTTGAGCCTGACAGTTTGAGGCCAGGCTGGGTAATATGGCGAAACCTCATCTCTACAAAAAGTACAAAAATTAGCTGGGCATGTTCATATGCATGTGTAGTCCCAGCTACTTGGGAGGCTGAGGTGGGAGGATCATTTGAGCCTGGGAGGTTGAGGGTGCAGTGATTCACAATCACACCACTGACTCCAGCCTGGGTGCCAGGGTGAGACCTTGTCTCAAAAAAAAAAAAATGGCCCAATATGAGCTCAGACTCAAAGAATGAGCCAGGGCAGATCAGGTTGAAGGAGAAAAACTGTCTGCAGCACAGAGAATAGAATGTACAAAGACTCAGAAACAAGAGAGAAGATGGATAAATTCAAGGAACTGAGGGTACTAAAAAAAAAAAAGAATCTGTCATGATCAGAAGACAGTGCCAAAACACTACTCGCTTGGGGGCTCTGGGACTGAACTCCTAAATTGGAATCTCAGCCCCATCATGTGACCTCAAAGTGCTTTCCACATCTGTTAAACAGGGTAGACGAACTCATCTCAGAAGAGTTACAAGAATTAAATGAGAGAATAAATGAGCATTGTTTATGTGTTTGTTGCTATGGTTTCACAACTGCTGGTAATAACAACAACAACAATCATAGCTTCCGCTTTCGTTGAGCCCTTGCTTTGTACCTGGCCTGTGAGAGGCACATTATCAGTAACATAAATGCAGGTATCGCCTCGAACCCTTGCATCAACGCTCAGAGATGGGTTTTACCAACATCCCCATTTTACAGATGAGGAAAACTGAGGCAGAGCAGGTGCACAATGTTGCAGTTATTCCTGGTGCTTCACCGAGATCCTCACTGCCAGTAAACCCTTCATCATTCAGCCTTTGCTGGTCTGTGCCTAATGGCTTATACCAATACTATCTCCAGAGAATTTCTCTCCGCTAGCAAAAGCCATTTCAGCCAGGGGGTTATGCCATCACATGCTGGAGTGGCCAGTGACTAAGCAATACGAGGTGGGAGGAGTCATATGGAAGTCCAGTCCTCTTGCTTCAAGGCAGAATACGCTCCGGCGACCCATTCTTATTTGGCTCCGTCCCCTCCCCCACCCTACTTCCCTCACTTCCCTTCTGAGAACCCCCACCTGGAATAAAGTGCACCTACCCAAATCCCATTCTCAGGCTTCCAAGGAACCCAACCTGTCACACAACTTGCAGAGATTCGGGCCACGCTTTCTCCTTCCAAAGGGCCCCATGTGAAGCCACCAAGCCGGCCCAGGCTCATCTGGAAGACAGCGTCATGGGATCAAAGAACAGTGGCTGATGCCAACCCCTGCGGCACGAGTCCGCTGCTGGGGAAACGGGGCGAACCAGGATTCACTCAGGCCAGAGGAGCGAATCCAAGGAGACGATGGCAGGAGGTGTATTCATCTTTTCTCATGCTGCTAATAAAGGCGTGCCTGAGACAGTAATTTATAAAGGAAGGAGGTTTAATGGACTTACAGCTCCACATGGCTGAGGAGGCCTGACAATCATGGTGGAGTGCCCAGGAAGAGCAAAGCCACATCCTACGTAACGGCTGGCAAGAGAGCTTGAGCAGGGCAACTCCCATTTATAAAACCATCAGACCTCGAGACACTTACTCACTACCACGAGAACAGTATGGGGGAACGGCCCTCAGGATTTCATTCTCTCCACCTGGCGCTGCCCTTGACACATGGAGATTATCACAATTTAAGGTGAAATTTGGCTGGGGACACAGCCAATCCATACGTTTGGGGGGGGGGTGGGGGGCACAGCATTAGGACGCAACCTGCGGCACTATAATGGGGATGGGGGAGGTTGCTGAAATACACTAGTAAGGGTGGTTTTAAACAAGCATCACCAAGGAGACGGGCTTTCCAGCCTTGGCCTTGGGGAGAAAGAGAGGGAGAGTGAGAAAAACAAGGGCTTCAGACAGGTCCAAGCTCACCCCTGCAAGTTGCCAGACCTCTGTTTCTTTATCTGTAACGTGGAGATCACCGTGTTCACCTTGCAGAGTAGATTAAGCAGCTGACATGTGTAAAATGCCCAGACCTGTGCCTGGCATATGCTAGGTATTCGGCTTGTGTTTATTTCCTTCTCTCCCTCATTCAAGGCCACAGAGTCCATGACTGGCAGACCTAGAAGCCTTCTCATTTATCTAAAATCAACAACGTCTACACAATAGAAACAGCCCCCTGCCCCCTCCTGCCGCCGCCCGCTACCTTGATAGTTTATTTCCCAGTTATTTAATGCAAGAGACTTAGCCCAGCGAAAGTTATTCAAAATCGACCTTGAGATCAGGAACAAATTGGCTACAGCACTCAGCAATTGGCAAATGCAATCTAAATGCCCCAGGCGGCATTAGAGCCTTCCACATTGACAGGAAGAGTCAATGCGCATCTTGGAAAATTCTGAGAAAAAAAAAAAAATTAAAGGTCACCGCATTTGTAGGCAGAATGGGTTTTCTTGAGACCATCACAAACAGACTGCCTGAACTGCAAAGATTCCAGGCTTGACAGCTCCCGGAGGACTCCAGATGGAAAGAACACCACCCTCATCTCATATACATCCAAGCTGCTGTCTGTGGATGTCCCAAGGTTCTCCCACCGCCCATACTGTTGCTGAAATTCCACCATCAGCCTGCGGTGCCCCAGTGAACCATTTTGCTGGGATAGGAGTACCAACTTAGAGCCAGCCCTGTGTTCCAAGGAGCTGACCAAGCACGACAGCCAAGGAGCTGTGAGTCTGTCAGGTGGGCCCAATCATTTCTGTAGGTAGGGGGGTCTTGAGCCAAAGCAGGAAAAAAATCAAACCCCAACACAAGTGTAGACAGTCGGATCATAATTCAGACGTAGACAGGGTCCGAGAAACAAGGGTTAGGGGCCAGCAGACAATAGGCTAGGATAACTGATCATTAGAATATTTGTGCCGTCTTTGTTGTAAGAATAGTATTGATGTTAATCACAACAGCTAATATACACTGAGTGCCTTCTGGAGCCAGGCTCTGTGCTAAACTTTTGCACGTATCCTCTCACTTAATCGTCACAGTGCTCTACAAAGTGGGTACTGGTTTCATGCCCATTTCACAGAGAAGATAACTGAGGCTCAGACAGGCATCTGCAAGGCCAACCAGGTAATCAAGAAAGCCAGATTTCAAGGGCTTGTCCACATCACTCTATGACGTGTGGGAAACTCAAGTGTGTGTTGGCTTAACTCAAATAAATAGTAAAAGTTAGGCTGGATGTGGTGGCTCACATCCATAATCCCAACACTCTGGGAGGCCAAAGAGGGCAGATCACCTGAGGCCAGGAGTTTGAGAGCAGTCTGACCAACATGGCGAAACGCTGTCTCTACTAAAAATACAAAAAATTAGCCAGGTGTGGTTGCGGGCATCTGTAATCCCAGCTACTTGGGAAGCTGAGACGGGAGAATAATTTCAATGTCAGAAGACAGAGGTTGTAGTAAGCCAATATTGCACCATTGCACTGCAGCCTGGGCAACAAGGGTGAAACTCCGTTTTAAATAAATAAATATGGCCGGATGCAGTGGCTCACACCTCTATTCCCAGCACTTTGGGAGGCTGAGGTGGTCAGATCATGAGGTAAGAAGATCAAGGCCATGCTGGCTAACACGGTAAAACCCCATCGCTACTAAAAATACAAAAAGTTAGTCAGGTGTGGTGGCAGGTGCCTGTAGTCTCAGCTACTCGGGAGGCTGAGGCAGGAGAATTGCTTGAACCTGGGAGGCAGAGGAGGCAATGGGCTGAGATCATACCACTGCATCCAGCCTGGGCAATGGAGTGAGACTCCATCTCAATAAATAAATAAATAACTAAAGTACGTACGTAAGTAGGTTCATTCTCAATGCAAGCTAGTCATTTTTTAAAGTACCTTACATTTTTCTTTTCCTTTACTTAATATTTTTTGAATTGACAAAAAAAATTGTAATTATTGTGTACAACCTGATGTTTTGAAATATGTATACATCGTGGACTGGTGAAATCAGGCCAATTAACGTGTGTTATCACATATACCCATCTTTTTTTTTATGGTGGGACACTCTAAATTTATTCTTGCAGCAATTTGCAGGAATACAAAACATTTTTATTAATTATGGTCACCATTTTTCAAACAAGGAAACGAACGCCCAGTAAAAGTACAAAGTAAAAGAACTCTTCACTGAAGCTGGGGTCATGGATGAAGAAGATAAATACATCCATATATAATGAAAATATGATGTTGGTGTGCATTCCTGTTCAGCAAATATTTACTTCCCCCTCATTCGCTTCACCATGGGAGAAACAGAATCCTCTGCCCCATTAGCGTTGGGTTCGTTTTGGCCAATGGAACATGAGAATTGACAGTGTACCAGTTCCCAGCTTAGGCCTTAAAAGGCACTGAGTTATTTCTGCTCACTCCTCTCTGGAAGCTGCCAACATTCCCCGGGTACCACTGCTTCTCCCATCTGGACCTCAGAAATAAATGTAAGAATCAGACTTGAACTCAACCCACAGCCTAAAGCAGACTCTCTCCAGCCAAACCACAGACCTGTGAGCAAGAAATAAGTGCTTATTTTTATAACCCATTAGGGTGGTGTTTCTTGTTATGCAGCTATAGGTAGCTGATACATTTACACATGAATATGTGCACATACTATACATGTGCACATTGTATAGGCTGCTTATGTGTGGCTGTGTTACATAGACATGTATAAATACTAAATGTATCTTCATATTTGGGATACATATTTATACATGTCTATTTTGGATATAGTAAATGCTGTAGGATTTGGAGACTGCTAAATTTGCATTCTTGCTCTGACACTTATGGGCTGTGCGTTTTGGGGGAAATTACTTGACCTCTCTGGGCACATTTTTCTCCTTTGTAACATGGAGATAAAGACGGTGCTTATCTCATAGGATTACTGTGAGAGTTGAGTGAAATAATACACGTAAGGGGCTTAGCAGGGAGCCTAACACGTACTCACTCACATTCATTCAATAAATGTCTATTGAATAACACATTTGCCGGGCCCTCTTCCTGGTGTTTAGGACATAGTTACTAGCCGTGGGGAAAAAGCACAAATGAAACGTCTAAGGAGAGCCCGTAGCCCTGGAGGAGGAGGGAGGGAGGCCTAGGATGCGCCTGCACCTGGCACACAGTAAATGCTCAATTATTGGTAGCCATTTTTATCCTCAAAGTGATTAACATGCGAGAACGAGGGCGTCAGCTGGAGATTTCAAAAACAATAATCAGTGTCTCTGCTCTGCAGCAGACCCGTGAAACTTACCAAACCCCAGCAATAGATCAAGGACCTTCAGTAGGTGAACACAGCCGCGGAAACTGCCATAGCTGACACGGTCCCTGCAATTCCAGCCAGACGCCAACACAAGCTGCCACTGGGAGATGTGAGCTCGGCTTCTCCATGAAAGAGGCAGGTGCCTGGGGCCTCAGTCGTGCCTCAAACCCACTGATCACGTCAAACACACGCTGCTCTGGGGAGCCGGCCAGGTGCCCAGAAGCTGGAGGGTGACCCTGCATGGAAGGGTCGGGAGTCAGCAGTGACTCGGGGATGGAGAAACACCCACGCCTTTGCAAACACTCTTCATGTGCTGCCCTGAGGCCACCTCCTGTTTTTTGGCCCTAATTGGCACACTTTCCTGTCTCCTCAGAAACAGCCACGGGAGACAACATTCCATCGCAGTTAAAAGTGTGGTCTCTGGGTTTGCATCCAGACTGTTCCCCAGCAGCTGCATCCTTGGGTGAGACACTTTACCCCAGGAGCTTCCTCTCCCGTGGTTGTAATGATTAAATGAAATAACCTGATAACCCCTTAGATGGAAAACACTCAGCACTTAGCACACACCGTGCCTGGTGCTTCTCCTCGTGGCTTTTATTACGGACTCATTTTACAAATGAGGACTCCAAGGCCCAGACAGGTTAAGCCATCTGCTCAAAGTCAGAAGAGCACTCTAACCTCGCCATCAAATCTTGAGATTTTCTTTTTTTCCTCCATCACACTATCCCCAACTGATCTACTCCTCAAGTGAATTTCAGAAATCCTCCAAAGATGAATTTTCATCTACCTAAAGCCGTGCTGACTTAACTAGAGCCTAGCAGGTACTTTCACAACAGGAGGAAACTTGACCACAGCTTTGAGCCCTGTGGTTGATAAAGTCATTTTAGGTGAACTTGAGACTGGGATCAGGCCCTTGCGTCAATTGTGATTTAGCACACGGTGAAGCAGCGTCATTGTCTGGGGGTACTACCCGAGGTTCGTTGCCTCATACCAAAAAAATAAAGGACACAGACACACAGGAGGAGTGAGTTTAAAAGCAGAGATCTAACAGGCAAAGGAAAAAGAAAGGAGAATGGCTATCTGGCAAGAGAGAGGGGCATTCAGTGGGACTTCCAGCCTAAGGCAAAGTGCACCGGATTGCAGAGACAGGCTTGGGGACGCAGTGCCTGATTTACATAGGGCCCACAGATTGGTTGGACCAGGTGTGACATTTACATAGTGCACGGGGAAGCTGGCACCCCACCCTAGTCTTACCATGCAAATGGAGTCTTTGCCTGGCTGGCACCATGTTGCCCGCTCCTTACTGTACACATGGCTGGCAAAGAGAAGGGACGATAGAGCCGCCACGCTAGCTCCAGCTAGCCTTTTCCCATTGGCACAGCTGCCGGCATTCACCCGTTCAAGATTCCAGCTTGCTTGTCTATGTCTGCAGCTTGATTTTACAGGATGCTCTTTGTTAGAAAAGAAAAACGATTTGGGGGCTGCTTTTCATTAAAAGGAAAACCTTACCGAGGACTTCCTTACCCTCGCTCACTCTCTGCCTAAATAATTTATTCTTAACTCTTACATGAGTGGTATGAACTCAACAGACTGAATATAACAATCAGATCACAGACTCAGATGTGTGGGGAGTCTGGAGTTCACCAGGATAACTACTCATCCTAGCTTGAGCACTGAAAGTCTGGGAATCTGCTCAGACCTGGGCAAGCCAGGACAGCTGGTCGCCCTCGCTGTGACATAACGGAGTGAAGGTATGAAATGCTGTGCCTGTCTCAGCGTTTTCCACTTCCGAGAAGCAATCATGTATGCTGGTTAAAAGCAAGAGCTCCAGAGCCAGGCTCACTTGGTCTATACCCCACGTCCATCGCGTACCAGCTGCGGGACCTCACACAGGATTACCCATCCTCACCGTGCTTCCGTTTCCTCACCTATAAAACAGAGACATTAGAGCCCCCTACTCTAGGTCAGCCTCAACACCACTGACATTTTGGACCCGATCGTTCTTTACTGGGGGTCCTGGGGACAGCCCTGTGCTTTGTAGGATGTGCAGTGGCACCCATGGCCTCTGCTCGCTGGATGACAGTCTCACAGTGCACTCCAGCTATGACAATCAAAAATGTCTTCAGACATTGCCAAATGTTCCTTGGGGGACAGAGGTGGCCCCAGTTGAGAACTAGTGGTCTAGGCGGTGTCGTGAGGGTAAGGGAGGTGGTACAGGAAAAGTGCTGAGAAAAAGCCATGACTTGGAGAGTCTGTTTCTACAGGAGCAGCCACAAAGCATTAGAGACAGACCAGGAAGGTGGCAAGCCAGGAGCTGAGCAAGCAGGACCTTGGATGGACCAAGGGCAAGGCAGCCAAGCCACTGTGAAATGGCACAAGCTCTGTAAATGGAGCCCAGACCGGCCACCATCCCGCTCACCCCTCACATGAGCTGGAGCTTTTATTTCACCCCAGATGCAGAAAGGGGAGTGAATTACTCTTGAGTTTCTGGCATGCCAGCACAGGGCAATCCCCTCATTTGATGTATTCCTCTTCTCTTGAATGTATCCGCATTTCTTGTGAAGTGCATTTGCTCATCAAATATTCACTGTTCAGAAAGTACCACGAAGACAGCGGTGAGCAAAATAGAAATCCCTGCCCTCAGGTTGCTTTAAGCCTACTGTGTTGTTGTGTACGTGATACATTTTTAACCAATCAAAATTGTGTCATGCTGCTGTGGTCTACATATGGTTTGTTTTGGCCCCTGCCAAGTCTCATGTTGAAATGTGATCCCCAGTGTTGGAGGTGGGGCCCGGTGGGAGGTGTTTTGGTCGTAGGAGCAGATCCCTTGTGAATGGCCAATGGGTGCCATGCTCTCAAGGGTGAGTTCATGCCCACTCTCAGTTCCTGCAAGAACTGTGTGTGTGTGTGTGTGTGTGTGTGTGTGTGTGTGTGTGTTTTGAGATGGAGTCTTGCTCTGTTGCCCGGGCTGGAGTGCAATGGTGGGATCTCAGCTCACTGCAACCTCCGCCTCCTGGGTTCAAGTGATTCTCCTGCCTCAGACTCTCAAGTAGCAGGGATTACAGGCACATGCCACTATGTCCAACTAATTTTTGTGTTTATTTATTTATTTATTTAGAGATGCGGTCTCGCTCTGTTGCCCAGGCTGGGGTGCAAAGGCGAGATCTCAGCTCACTGCAACCCACCATGCCTCCCGGGTTCAAGCGATTCTCCTACCCCAGCCTCCCAAGTAACTAGAGTTACAGGCAAGTGTCACCACGCCCTGCTAATTTTTGCATTTTTAGCACAGACAGGGTGTTGCCATGTTGGCTAGGCTGGTCTCGAACTCCTGACCTCAAATGATCCACCCACCTCGGTCTTCCAAAGTTATGGGATTACAGGCATGAGCCACTGCACCTGGCCAAGAACTGACTGTTAAAAATAGCCAGGCACCCTCCTCTCTCTCTCCCATTCTTCTCTCTCTCCTCCTTCCTCCTCCTCTCGTCCTGTCCCCTTCTTCCTCCCCTTCTTCTTTTCCTCTCTCTCTCTTACCATGTGATCTGCACACACAAGTTCCTCTTCCCTCCTGCCATGAGTGGAAGCTTCCTGAGGCCCTCACTGGAAGCATATATTACTGCCATGATTCTTACAGAATGATGAGCCAAATAAACTTTTTATAAATTATCTAACCTCAGGTATTGCTTTATAGCAGCACAAACCAAAACACTTGCTATGGAATTGATTCTGTTGCTCACTTTTTCCCCTGGTGCTTTGTTTTTAAGATCCATCCAGGCTGGGTGCCATGGCTCACACCTGTAATCTCAGTACTTTGGGAGGCTGAGGCAGGCAGATCACCTGAGGTCAGGAGTTCGAGACCAGCCTGGCTAACATGGCGAAACCCCGTCTCTACTAAAAATACAAAACTTAGCCAGGTGTGGTGGTGAGCACCTGTAATCCCAGCTACTCAGGAGGCTGAGGCAGGAGAATTGCTTTTACCCAATTAGGAGGTGGAGGATGCAGTGAACCAAGATCACGCCACTGCACTCCCGCATGGGGGACAAAGTCAGACTCCATCTCAAAAAAAAGAAAGAAAAGGGAAAAAAAATCCCTCCATACTGGCATTCGAATATCAGAACTGTTCTTCTGACGGCTGCCGTCATATCCCGCAGTGGGTAACCATCATGCTTTGCTTACCTGTCCCTCCTCTGATGGGCACTGCCAGAGCTTCCAATTCCCTGCTCCCACAAACTCACCTCCTTGAACATCCTTGGGTGAGACTTTCTCTGGGGTATGAATCCAGGAGTGGAATTGCTGCTGCTCACACTTTAATATGCACATGACTCACCCAGGGATCTTGTTAAAAGGCAGATTCTGATTCAAGACGCCTGGAAGAAAACTCGGGAATTTACATTTCTAACAAGCTCCCAGGTGATGCTGATGCTGCTGGTCCGGGAGCACAGAGAATATGCAGCCTTCATTTGTGGCAGTATCAGATCTCTCTAGATGGCTGCACCAGCCCGTACTCTAAGGGCTTGCTTTTAAAGGGAGCCAAACTCCCTGACCCGGTGTGCACTTGCAGGGCTCTGCTAAGAGCCACCATTCACCAAAAACATGATGTCTCTATTCCCACCACACATCAATATCCTTAACCACCTTGCCTTAAAGTAGCCTCAATTTCCAAGTACATCCCCAAATCAGAGACCCCTGCCCCCATGCAAAGTGGAATGATCTAGGACTACATCCAGCCCAACCTCCTGGCTTTGTCAAGGGAGAAACTGAGGCTGAGAGACTTGCATGAAGTCACATTTTTTGTCCAAGCCAGGACAAATGGCTTTAGAAATGGCTATTTCTTGACATCTTACTTCTCCAGAGCCCTCTTTGACCGACCAGAAACTTGTCTACAATTTATAGGACTTAGTTCACTTTATCCATCCTTTCCCATCTCCCTGGCCCACCCTGCCCCCCCTCCCCATCCCATAACCCCCTGCCCACCCTGCTTTTTAATCCTTGCTAGGATCATTCATTTTGCGACCAAGTGTTGACTTCAAATGATATATGAGACAATTGACATTTCAAATATTCCAGGCAGGATGCAGAATTCTGATCACAGCCCGGTCTGAAACATCTCCACATCTCTTTCCTCATTCCTTCTGGGCAATAATTGTTCCCCCCCAGCCCACCCCCCTCCCAACCTCGACATTAATTTCCCCTGATTCATTTTTCATGCCTTTGAATTCTGCCTTCTCAAAGCAGAATATGTTTCTGTAGCTGTTTCTCATACCGCCCTTCCCCTCATGAATATTTCAAATGCAATAGTGATAAGATCGTTCAACCTTAGAGGCACACCAACTTTATCTTATTTATCTTACCGAGCTGCTTCCGGTCCCAGGATTAAGTCCAAAACATCCTTCGAGAGTTTGTTTGGGTTGTTTTCCCCAGGCTGTTGCTGCTGTGTGTATAAATTATAAAGAGAAGCAGCCTCCCCCTCCCCCAGCCCCAGCCCCAGCCCTGGGCACGGGCCCCTGGCTCGAGACACCCGCCTTGCCTCTACCAATCCTCCCTGGAGATGCAACACTCGCTCCTCTCAAAGCCAACTGGCAGGGTCCCTGCAGGGGCGTGTCTCCCTAAACTTCCGCCCAGTGGTCCCTTAGAAGCCCAAAGCTCACCGTGTGACCTTGGGTAGCAGGCCAAGTTTCCCCATCTACAAACAAGGGGGTTGTACGTGGTGACCCTAAAGTCCTTTCAGCTCTGAGACTCCGTGTGATACGATATAACTAACAGAGCCCAGCCTGGTTCAAATCCAAGCTCTACCACTCAACTAGTGATGTGATAGTTCACCAACTGTATCTACCACTGACTACCCATGTGCCCCTTAACTCACTGTACCTACCACTGACTAGCCGTATGGCCCTTAATTAACTGCATCTACCACTAAACCATCCCTGTGTCTTAAGTTATCCACGTGTCTTAAACTATCCACGTGTCTTTTAACTGTGTCTATCATTGACTAGCTGTGTGACCTTTAATTGTATCTACCACTGACTAGCTGTGTAACCCTTAACTAACTGTATCTACCACTAAACTCGCCGTGTGTTTTAATGTATCCATGTGTCTTTTAACTGTGTCTACCATTGACTAGCGGTGTAACCCTGAACTGTGTCTACTACTGACTAGCGGTGTAACGCTTAACTAGCTGTATCTACCACTAACTAGCTGGGTAACCCTCCAATCTATCACTGACTGTGGGACCCTTAACTGTGCCCGTCACTGAGTCGCCATGTAACCTGTTTCTACCGCTAAGTAGCTGTATGACCGTGGTGCGAGTTACAGAAGCTCTCAGGGTCTCCGTTTCCTCCCCTGCCGCATACATTGGTTAACAGCAGCTGCCTCTGAGGCTGTAGACAAACCTCTGCCTTTGGTTTGTCTGGGACCACAGTGGTTCCAGGTACAGGGAACTCTCAGTGTCCAATCCAGTGGAGTGCTAAAGCCAATACAAGTTGGTCACCCAAGGTTGTAGGGAGAATTAAAGGTGAATGAGGTGACATAGATAAAACCAACAGTATAAGTCGTATCTAGCATTAATTACTATTGCTGTTGTTTGCTCTGTCGCCCAGGCTGGAGTGCAGTGAGTGGTGGGATCTTGGTTCACTGCAACCTCAGCCTCCTGGGTTCAAGCGACTCTCCAGCCTCAGCCTCCAGAGTAGCTGGGATTACAGGCACCCGCCACCATGCCTGGCTAATTTTTGTATTTTTAGTAGAGACAGGGTTTCGCCATGTTGGCCAGGCTGGTCTCGAACTCCTGACCTCAGATGATCCGCCCACCTCGGCCTGCCAAAGTGCTGGGATTACAGGCGTGAGCCACCGTGCCCTGCCTACTATTGTTAACGGTTCTGCTCATGTCTTCTTTAAAGGATTTTTTTTGCTTCTAATTTTTTCAGTAATTTCAGAAATTCTCTTTATCGAAGCAATACAAGCACATGATACAAAGGACTTGAAATGAAAGAGAAAGCCCGTCTCCCCCAGCCCTTCTCCCATTAACTCCCTCTCCCCAAAGGCAGGCAGTTGAAGCCCTTTTTAGTGTCTGATCTTTTAAGGCTGCCTCTGCCCCAGTCACCCTCTGCTTGCAGTACTTCAGGCTCTCATGGCAACTCTATGGCATCACTTTTCTTTCTGGGGATCAGAATGAAGAGTGGAAGCAGGCCCTGGAGACCCCTCCAGGGTTAAGCAAGACATTAACTCATTTTTTTTTTTTTTTTTTTTTTTGGGACGAAGGTTTTCTCTTTTTTCCTAGGCTGGGGTGCAATGGCGCGATCTTAGCTCACCACAACCTGCACCTTCCAGGTTCAAGCAATTCTCCCGCCTCAGCCTCCTGAGTAGCTGGGATTACAGGCACCCGCCACCATGCCTGGCTGATTTTGTATTTTTAGTAGAGACGGGGTTTCTCCATGTTGGTCAGGCTGGTCTCGAACCCCCGATCTCAGGTGATTCGCCTGCCTCGGCCTCCCAAAGTGCAGGGATTACAGGTGTGAGCCACTGCACCCGGACTGACATTAACTCTTTCGTACTGGATCGTGAGGAGTGAGGGAAAGGGTGGCAGGAAGAGAAGTGGCTGTTTGCTGTAGTTTGGAAGTATTTCAACACCAGCAAATGTCACTGAATATCAAGCCTGCTTGCAAGGGGGCTCACGGATGCCAGAGATGTGGAAATCATCCCAGCAGATAGACTAGAAGAAAAGCTGGACATCTGGACTCCGGGCAGAGCCACGGCCAAGACATCCTGGACACCTGGTTTGTATCTGTGTCTCCAGGAGATTGCGGTCAGCCGGCCTAGGTCAAGCCAAGCCCATTTGGAGCGGGAGAGTATCTGCTCCACAAAGCAGATGTAGTCAGCTTCAGGGAGCCATCTCCTGCTGGCTAAACCCAGGTGGCACAGGTGTCCAAGCAAAGCATGCTCTGGACAGGAAGAAGGTCCTACACTGTCTGCTGGCTGCCCTGCCTGGCACACACATCGGTTTTCATTACCACCACCTGACAAGTGAGCAGGCTGGTTCACACTCCTGTCACCTGGCATGGCTTGTCACATACTCGTGAAGCTGTCACCTGCAAAATCCAGACCTGGTGCTGAGGAAAGATAAAAGCAATCCTAGAGAGATGCAGTCCCTCAAGTGGCCCTTGAAGGGGGCAAAGAGAAGAGGAGGCAGTTATTTGTCCATTCACACATGTTGGGAGACAGGCATTAAATTTGAAAGCCAGAAAAGGCAGTAAAAACCAAGTTAATGGCTTTTCAAGTTTGTTGCCCCTCCAAAAGGTTATGTCTCTGGTGTCGTCCCAAAGAGGAGCACAGAGAGGCAAGAGGAGCTGCAGCTGGAGACCCCAGAGGCACTGGACACTCACCTGGACTCTCATCTCTGAGGCTCTATCACTTAAGGTTCTTTTGTTTGTAAGCAACAGAAACAATTCCCCTCTCCCCCTGAGATGGAGTCCAGCTCTGTTGCCCAGGCTGGAATGCAGTGGCACGATCTCCACTCACTGCAATCTCTACCTCCTGGGTTCAAGCGATTCTCCTGCCTCAGCCGCCCAAGTACATAGCTGGGAATACAGGCACCTGCTACCACACCCGGCTAATTTTTGTATTTTTAGTTGAGACAGGGTTTCACCGTGTTGGTCAGCCTGGTTTTGAACTCCTGACCTCGTGATCCACCCGCCTCCTCCTCCCAGAGTGCTGGGATTGCAGGGGTGAACCACTGCCAGCAGCTGCAACAGAACCAAATCTTAGCATTAAAAAGGCGGGTGGGGGGGACTTACAGGATCAGAGAAAGAAGAGAATTCCCAGACTTGAGGGGGTTCCAGTTGGACCATCTTTCTATGGTGGTGGATCTAAACCCTCACTGCAGCCAAGAGTCAAACAAAGAGATTTCCAGAAGCCACTGATGCTGGGACCTCACTTTCAGAAATTAAGATTTAAGCCGGGCATGGTGGCTCATTCCTGTAATCGCAACACTGTGGGAAGCCGAGGCGGGTAGATCGCTTTAGTCCAGGAGTTCAAGACCAGCATGAGAAGCATGGCGAAACCCCATCTCTTAAATACAAAAATTAGTTGGGTGTGGTGGCACCTGCCTGTAGTCCCAGCTGCTCGGGAGACTGAGACAAAAGAATGGCTTGAACCCAGAAGGTGGAGATTGCAGTGAGCAGAGATTGTACCACTGCACTCCAGCCTGGGTGACAGAGTGAGACCCTGGCAGGAAAGGGAAGGGAAGGGAGAAAGAAGGGGAAGGAAAGGAAATGAAATTGGGATTTAACTGGCTCAGGTGGGACTAGTGTCTTGTTTCACAGCTCCCTAGATGATTCTTTTTTTTTTTCTTGAGATGGAGTCTTCCTCTTATTGCCCAGGCTGGAGTGCAACGGCGTGATCTCAGCTCACCACAGCCTCCACCTCCTGGGCTCAAACGATTCTCCTGCCTCAGCCTCCCGAGTAGGTGGGATTACAGGCAAGCACCACCACACCCGGCTAGTTTTGTATTTTTAGTAGAGACGGGGTTTCTCCATGTTGGTCAGGCTGGTCACAAACTCCCGACCTCAGGTGATTCGCCCGCCTCGCCCTCCCAAAGTGCTGGGATGACAGGTGTAAATCACCGCACCTGGCCTCCCCTAGGTGAGTCTAAGTTGAGGTTGAAAAATGAGATTCACTGATCTCGGGATGCAACTGCACTGTGGGCCCAAAAACCAGCAGTCCTGGCAATCTGCAAGGTAGCTTGTCAGAAACGCAGACTCTCAGAACCACCCAGCCCTACCGAGTCAGAATCTGCCATTTAACAAGGTCCCCCAGTTAGTGTTAAGCAGATTAAAGGTTGAGAATCACTGGGCTTCAAGGTCATGGGATGACTTGACTCTAACCACTCTATATCCTTGAAGATCTCTCACGAAGATGCAAATTCCCAGAAGATGAGCATTTGATGAGCCATGCTTTGGTCACACCATGATAGAAGATCTGGGAGCACGAAATTCTGCAGAGTGGACCCACCAGACCCACAGGCAGGAAAAGGGCCTTTCCTGCCAGAAAGGAGTGGGATGGATGGCTGATAAATACTACCTAGGTTCAGCACGGCAACCTTGGCAGTTCAGAGGCAGTGATGCCAGCTACCACTTATTAAGCACCTGCTGTATGCCAAGCACAGTGCCAAGGACTCAAATGACTTATGGAATCTGAGTAATTATAATCCATGAGGTCAATGTGGTTGTCACTGCTACCGCTACTATTACTCTTATTTTATAAAGTAGAAACTAAGGTTTACAGCCGATCTCCAACTTTAGCATGGATCAGAATCAGCCGGAAGGTTTGTAAACTCGCGGACTTCTGGAACCCACCCTCAGAGTTTCTGGTTCTGTGAGTCTAGGGTAAAGCCTGAGAATTTTTATTTCTAGCACATTCCCAGATGATGCTGATGCCGTTTGTCCCTTCACACATGTTGGGAGCCAGGCATTAAATCTGCAAGCCAGAAAAGGCAGTAAAAACCACGTTAATGGCTTTTCAAGTCAGTTCAGAAATCACTGTACATGCCCCCAAAAGGGGAATGCCAAATATTAGACAAGTCTCCATCTTCACCGTGAGAACTCCCCCACCTTAGAGAAATGGTTTCCCCAGGAAACAGGTGCAGATGGCATTTTGCAGAAAGTGCACATTGAAAGAAAGCAAACTGGCTTAGAAATATAGTTAATGGGAATTCTTTGGAATTCACAGAATCAGGAGAGAGTCATTTCCCTCTGCCACACACCTGGCTGGGAGGGTGACAATATCCTTAGGAGGGGAAACTGGGGAACATTAACACCAGAGCCCTGGCTTTTATTTGCAAGGTATAGCCATGTTTATCATCAAGGTAGATCTTTAGTGAGCTGTACGCAGTCAAGCTAGCCATTCAGGTAGAATTACGTCCAGCTAGTTACCTCCGTCTTACTAAAATAGTAAATAGTGCTTGTAGAAGTCAGATGTCTGGTGCCAAACCTAAGATCCACCATTTACCAGCTGTGGTCATTAGGCAAGTCGTTTAACCTGTTTGTAATTTATTATCCTATTTTGTAAATAGGGGAATTATAATAATATCTAATCTCTAGATCACTGGATAGACTAAATGAAATCACACGTGTGAAATTATTAGTCACATAGCTAGGATATTATAAGCTCCCAATAAGTCTATTGTATTAGTCCATTCTCACACTGCTATAAAGAATTGCCCAAGAGGCTGGGCGCAGTGGCTCATGCCTGTAATCCCAGCACTTTGGGAGGCCAATGTGGGCAGATCATAAGGCCAGGAGATCAAGACCATCCTGGCTAACACGGTGAAATCCCATCTCTACTAAAAATACAAACAAAAAAATAAATTAGCGTGCTGCGGTGGCACGCGCCTGCATGCACCTGTAGTCCCAGCTACTCGGAAGGCTGAGACAGGAGAATCACTTGAACCTGGAAGGCGGAGGCTGCAACGAGTCAAGATCATGCCACTGCACTCCAGCCTGGGTGACAGGGTGAGACTCTGTCTCAAAAAAAGAATTGCCCGGGAATGGGCAATTGATAAAGAAAAGGGATTTAATTGACTCACAGTTCTGCAGGGCTGGGGCGGCCTCAGGAAACTTACAATCATGGCGAAAGGGAAAGCAGACACCTTCCTGGCAAGGTGGTAGGAGGGAGAAGAGAGAGTGCAAGAGAAAACTGCCATTTTTAAAACCATCAGATCTCGAGAAAACTCACTCGCTATCCTGAGAACAGCAGGGAGAAACTGCCCCCATGAGCCAATCACATTCCTCCCTCAACACATGGGGCTTACCGGTCCCTCCCTAGACACCTGGTGATTATAATTCAAGATGTGATTTGGGTGGAGACACAGAACCAAACCATATCACCGATTTTATTTATTATACCATTATTGTTATTATTGGTGGACACGCTGGTGGTGTTAAAATATTGTTGGAAAACTATAACTGGCCGGATGTCTATCAATAATTGCAACCATGACTCTGACATCTGACCCTTCCATGCCACTGGTGGGCACGTACACAGGTACAATTTTTCTAGAAGGCCATTTGGCAATATGTGTCAAGAGACTTACAAATACTCGCTTTGACCCAGAAAGTCCACTCCTAGAAATTTATTTTAGGGGAGTACATCCAGTGGAGGACAAAGATGTCTGCCCAAGGAAGCCATCCCATTATTGCAAATGGTAAAACATGAAGCGTCAACCAACAGAAAAATGTTTTTGAAATTATGCTATAATCATACAACAAAATCTTCTTCCAATTATTAAAATAGCGTTCCTGCCTTTTAATTGGGGTGATTCTATAATTTTATATTTTTATAAAAATATATGTATGTAAGACTTCCTATGGATGAGGAACTCAATTATGTAAGCATGTGACAGAAAGAGAAAAGGGAGCAATCCAGAAGTCATCTGTTCTGGCTCCTGGAATGGGAATTCTTAGGTTTTATGCAGATTTTTCTCAATAGTCACCTTTATAAGCAGAGCAGGCTGGGTAGAATCTGGTTCAGGAGATTGTGGCAAACTAGATAATTAACCCAGAGAACATTATTTCTGCCTGGATGTGCCATTAAGTTATAAGGACCTTTTGTAAATGTGGGTAATAATTAAAAGAAGGCTATAGTATTGGAAAGAAAGAAAGGAGATAAGGAGAAATGAAAAGGAGCAGGTATTATTTCTACAGAGTCTTAAAAGATTGAGAAAAATGAGGCAGCTGGATGCAGGGCCTACGCCTGTAATCCTAACACTTCAGGAGATCAAGGTGGGAGGTTTGCTTGAGCCCAAGAGTTTGAGACTGGCATGGATGATAGAGTAAGACTCCCATCTCTACAAAAAAAATTAAGAAACTGGCTAGGCATGGTGGTGTGCACCTGTAGTCCCAGATGCTCAGGAGGCTGAGGTGGGAGGATCACTTGAGCCCAGGAGGTTGAGGAGGCTGTAGTGAAGCATGATTACACCACTGCACTCCAGTCTGGGTGACAGAGCAAGTCCCTGCCTCAGGAATAAACAAAAAGAAGAAGAAAGAAAGGTAAGAAAGAAGAAAAAGAAAGAAAGGAAGAAAGGAAGGAAGGAAGGAAGAAAGAAAGAGAGAGAGAGAGAGAGAGAGAAAGAAAGAAAGAAAGAAAGAAAGAAAGAAAGAAAGAAAGAAAGAAAGAAAGAAAGAAAGAAAGAAGGAAAGAAAAGAAAGAAAGAAAGAGAGAGAGAGAAAGAAAGGAGCAAAAGACAGAAGCAAAAGATACCAGCAGCATTGACTGAGCTGCTGGGAAGGGTTGATGAGGCAAGATCAGAGACTTCTGTGATGTTCCCATTTGATGAGACAAAACTGAGCATTAGCAGAATTAAAGTTACATAATCTCTGGATTAGGAAAGGGAATAGACAGATACTTCATGGAAACACATGGCCTTTTTAACTTTCAAGTTGACAGAAACTCCACGCAAACTGGCTTCACTGAGAAATTCACTCTAGGTGAGATCTGTCATCAGGTGGGATGGATACAGGCTCCTACGCAGTGGGATCGGCTTCCCTTTTCCTCTCTCACTCAGCTGGGCCCTCCTGTGTCTTCATTCTCAGGCAGGCTCTCCCCCAGGGTGATGAGATGACCACCCACAGCTCTAGTTTCCATCCTACCAGCTTTGCAACCCCAGCAAAAAGAGAGCCCCTGTTTCCCTAACCATCTGACGGAAGTCCTGCTACTGATGCTCTTTGAACCACCTTAAAGTCAGGTTTCTGACAATAGCCAGGGGAATGGCATTCTCCCATCTGCCAAACCCAAGCGGGTGACTCCCTTTCCCTCCAGTCACCCAAAACACATGGGCTGAGAATGGAGGAGAGACCCTGCCCCTCCCCCCAAAAAAGTGGGATATAGGTCTCAGAAAAAGAAAGACGAAGCCCAAATAGGCTAAATGAACTGAGAGGTATAATGTGGGGTTATTCCCTCCAGAATATGAACTAAGTACTCAAGTTACCCCCAGGTGGTATCAGAAGGAAGGATTCAACAGTGACCTTAAAAGAGGGGCCATGGTTCTCAACCAGGGGTGATTCCTCCTCCTCCCCATCAGGGGGCATTTGGCAACGATTGGGGAGGGGCGGGCAGGGGGTTGTGCTACTGCCCTCTAGTGGGCAGAGCCTAGGGATGCTGCTAAGCACCTATCCAGCCCAATTGTCCACGGTGCTGAGACTGTGAAACCCAGAATTAGGATGACCATATAATTCATCTCCCAAACCAGAATGCTCCCGAGACCGGCAAAACCAGGAAAGCAGGCATAACGGGGACTGTTGCAGTCCTGTCAACACACTGTCCAAACAGAAGGTAAAGCCATTCTCACTGCAGGCCGAGATTCAGGGGAAACGCTTCAACACTCCCCACCCCAAACATCAATGACAGGACCGCAGAGATGCTCTTCCCAGCCGAGGCTTGTCTTTGACCCCTTTCTGCTCTCTCCCATTTCCGGCATGGCTGACACTCCCTGCCGTCTACTTCCAAGAGGCCACTAAAAATCGACAAGGGCTCGCCAGCCTGGTGGGGTGGCCCAAAGGTCTGCCCACAGACACCGCTGCAAAAAGCTGTCTGTGGCATAGCCCCTGCTGCAGCAGCGCGTGACAGACTGCCTTGGTCGGTGGAAGGAATCCCACCCCAATTAAACTGCAGGAGCCCTGCTGGGAAGGAGGTGGAGGCAGGAGGAGAAGGAGAGCAGGGAGCCAGGCCGGCCGCTCCTGCCTCTCCTTTTTCATCTCGGAAGAGCCCATTTCAAGCTTGCCTCGGGTCATAAAAGAAATTAATTTGATTCTCTCAACCTTGCGCAGAGTGGACACATGTCTTCGGCTGGAGCATCTGCTGCTGGTGGATCCAGAGGAAGGAGACCGTCCCCTCGAAATGATTCCATTTCCCTTGCAAGACGAGGCCAAAATCATTTACCTGGAGCCGGAGAAGCAGCTGCTGGGAATATCCTGGGCTGTCGTTTTTGCTGGTAAGTTCCAAAATGGTTCTCACAGCTAAGTTGAGTCCCAAGTGGCAAGGGGTTTTACCCAGAGATATACATGGGTAGCGCTTGTTCTTGGCAAACTCCCAAACAGAATTTAGCGTTGGCAGCTGCCTAACCCACTTCATATTGATCAGCATGATCACACAGAGTCCTCTTACCTGCCCGGCATGGCCCCTGGGCTGTATTCCTAATTGCACACAGCTCAGGTGTCTCCCTTGTACAAGCCTCCCCCACTTGAGAGAGGATGGAACTTGTGACCTGCTTCTAATCAGAATATGGCAAAGGTGCGAAATGTCACTCCCTTGATCATGTTTCATCCAATTCGATTTCCTCTTAGGAGACTTAGGGACTCCCTGGCTGGCTGGGAGGAAGTAAGCTACCATGTTGTGACAGCGCCATGTCACGGAATGCAGGTGGCCTCTAGAAGCTGACAGAGGTCCCCAGCTGGCAGTCAGCAAGAAAGCACGGCTTCAGCCAGGTGCAGTGGCTGATGCCTGTAGTCCCAGCACTTTCAGAGGTGGGGCCAGGAGGATGGATTGAGCACTGGATTTAGAGACCAGCCTGGGCAACATAGGGAAACCTCGTCTCTACCAACGATTTAAAAATGAGCCCGACATGGAGACAGCTGCCTGTGCTCCCAGCTGCTTGGGAGGCTGAGATCAGGGGATCACTTGAATCTAGGAGTTTAAGGCTGCAGCGAGCTGTGACTTACCACTGCACTCCAGCCTGGGTAACAGAGCAAGAGTCTGCCTCAAAAAGTAATAATAATAATTTCATTTAGAAGAAAAAGAAAACAAGAACTCAGCTTTCCAACGACAAGGTAGGTCACCAGCAACTGCCATGAGGACCCACTGTCTAAAAGTTTTCGTGTAAAATAAAACTATATTAGAAACCACACAAAGCAAATGTGTAGCGCCTTCAGCCTTTCCTTATATTTTTAAGGTTGTGCAAAACTATTGTATTTACAAAAATGGCACAAAAGTGAATTCAATGGTCAATGCACATGTGTACTGCAGTTGTGTCTTCAACAACAAAAGGTTTTCTGATTCTGCAAGCTTGTGAGTTTTCAGGAGTGCTGGGGAGGGATTTTGTAACATGTACCTCTGTATTAGCCCATTTCCATGCTGCTGATAAACACATACCCGAGACTGGGCAATTTACAAAAGAAAGAGGTTTAATGGACTTACAGTTCCATGTGGCTGGGGAGGCCTCATAATCATGGCGGAAGGCAAAGAGGAGCAAGTCACATCCTACATGGATGGCCACAGGCAGAGAGAGCTTGTGCAGGGAAATTGCTGTTTTTAAAAACCATCAGATCTCATAAGGCCGGGCGCGGTGGCTCGAGCTTGTAATCCCAGCACTTTGGGAGGCCGAGGCGGGTGGATCACGAGGTCAAGAGATCGAGACCATCCTGGTCAACATGGTGAAACCCCGTCTCTACTAAGAATACAAAAAATTAGCTGGGCATGGTGGTGCGTGCCTGTAATCCCAGCTACTCAGGAGGCTGAGGCAGGAGAATTGCCTGAACCCAGGAGGCGGAGGTTGCGGTGAGCTGAGATTGTGCCATTGCACTCCAGCCTGGGTAACAAGAGCGAAACTCCGTCTCAAAAAAAAAAAAAAAAAACCATCAGATCTCATGAGACTTGTTCACTATCACGAGAACAGCACAGGAAAGACCTGCCCCCATGATTCAACGATCTCCCACCAGGTCCCTCCCACAACCCGTGGGAATTATGGAAGCCCCAAGGTGAGATTTGGGTGGGGACACAGAGCCAAATCATATTAACCTCCATTTGAGTTTGTCTGTTTTTTTTTTTTTTTTTTAATGATTAGAATCAGGTCATGACCTTCTGCAAAGAGTACCATGGAGGCAAATTGCCCTTCCTTTCCAATCTCATCACTCATCCATGGGTCTAGATTTTTAGACTGCAGTAATCTCATTCTAAGGTACATAACTCATTCAAGAAGGATGAGGGGCGTATTGATTTCCTAAGGATGATATAACAAAATAGCACAAACAAGGTAGCTTCAAACAAGAGAGATTTATTCTCTCACAGTTCTTGAGGGCGGAAGTCCAAACTCAAGGGGTTGGCAGAGCTACACCCCCTTAGAATCCTCTGGGGAAGGACCCGTCCTTTCCTTTCCTGGATTCTGGTAGCTCTAGGCGTTCCTGGGCTTGTAGCAGCTATAGAGGCTTCACTTCAATCTCGACCTTGGGCTTGCTTCCGCAGCACATATACTGAAACGGAAATTCCATCTCTACCTCCATTGTCACAGGGGGTCTTCCCTCTGGGTCTGTGCTCAAATTTCCCTCTTCTTCTAAGGACAATCAGCATATTAGATTAAGCGGCCACCCTACTCCAGTATCACGTCTTCACTAATCACATCTGCGACGACCCTCTTTCCAACAGAGGTCACATTCTGGGGTACTGAGGAGTTAGGGCTTTCAACACATGTCTTTGGAGAACACAGTTCAACCAATAAACTACAGCGTCCCAGAAAACCAAAGTCAGAAAGTACAGTGGGGCTTTGGGATAGAAAGACAGCAGGAGCCAACTCAGCCTGTCCATCTTTCTGGGAGCTCCTGGTCTGTCTTTCCTAAGGCTGTAGTCTGTATTGTATTCTCAATCTCTCTCTCTCTCTCTCTGTGTGTGTCTCCCCCCACCTCTCTCTCCCTCTCTCTGTGTATTAGTCTATTCTCACACTACTAATAAAGACATATCCAAAACTGAGCAATTTATAAAGAAAAAGAGATGTCGTGGACTCACAGTTCCACATGGCTGGGGAGATCTCACAATCATGGCAGAAGGTAAATGAGGAGCAAAGTCACGTCTTACATCACGGCAGGCAAGAGAGCGTGTGCAGGGGAACTCCCCTTTTTAAAACCATCAGAGCTCATGAGACTTATTCACCATCATGAGAACAGCATGAGAAAAACCCGCCCCCATGATTCAGTGACCTCCCACCATGTCCCTCCCATGACGTGGAAATCACGGGAGCTACAATTCAAGATTTAGGTGGGGACACAGCCAAACCATGTCACCCTGCATACCAGTTTTTTCTATTGCAGTTGTCACCAGGCCAGACATGACTATATTGTCGTCAACTTTCTATCCCCTTATCTAGGTTTAAGCACCTTCCGGAGATGAGCTCAGAGACTTTCAACTCCAGATTCCTGGGAGAGAGTCCACATGGCCTGGCTGTGATCCCAGATCCAGCCCCTTGGCGCACAGCCATGGCCACAGCCAAAAGAATCCTACACACAGGGTTCTGATCTCCCAGAGCTCTGGGAAGGGCATGTTTCTGAAGGAGGAATGGGGGTGGGAAAAAATGATTGGCTGATAAAATAGCCGGTGGACGAGGCAGTATTTCTGGTGGAGCATGAACGCAAGAGGCCACTATGTTCTGGAGCACAAAGAAAACTCCCCCTGGATTCTCAGGACTGTCTGAGGGGCATTTGAAAGCAGCTGAATTATCACAGGAGAAACAGAGTGGAGTCAGAAAAATTCTGCTTTGTGGCACTTAGCTCAATTCTATGTCTCCTAACTCTGGGGGGCGTGGGTGATGTCCACACACTACTAACCCACCCTCCATTTTCCGCATCTCTGTGAACAAAAGTTTTAGTTTGTAAAGTCAAATCTCACAATTTATTTGTCTTTTTTTTTTTTTTTGAGACAGTCTCACCCTGTCACCTAGGCTGGAGTACAAGAGGTGCAACCTCGGCTCACTGCCACCTCCACCTCCCAGGTTCACGCAATTCTAGTGCCTCAGCCTCCAGAGTAGCTGCAGTTACAGGTGTGCACCACCACCCACGGCTAATTTTTATATTTTAGTACAGACAGGGTTTTGCCATGTTGGCCAGGCTGGTCTTGAACTCCTGGCCTCAGGTGATCCACCTGCCTCAGCCCCCCAAAGTGCTGGGATTACAGGCGTGAGCCACCACACCTGGCCCAAAACCTGTCATTTCTGAAATACAGTGTCAAGGTAGAGTCTTCGTTATCTTGAGCTGCCATAACAAATTATCATAGACTGTGGAGCTTCAACAACAGCAATTTATTTCTCACAGTTCTAGGGGTGGGGAAGTCGGAGATCAGGGTGCCCCAGCATGGTCAGGGTCTGGTGAGGACTCTCTCCTGACTTGCAGATGGCTGCCTTCTCACTGTGTCCTCATGAGGTGGAGAGACAGATATCATCTCTCTTATGCATCTTCTTATAAGGGCACTAATCCCATTCATGAGGGCTCTACCCTTATGACCTCAATGCTTCCCAAAGGCCTTGCCTCCTGATACCATCACATTGGGGGTTAGACTATCTTTTAGTTCGTAGCAGATCTCGAAGTAGTGGAAGGGAGGGTGTGATTGATTCTGGGAGGGGCTGGTGTTGAACTCTGACTGAATGATAAAGCCTTCATTGGTTCTCTGAGCCCTAGTAACTCCCCATCTCCCCATAAGGGTTCCCACATCCATTTCCTCCATGTCTGGGACTGAGCCCAGCCCACCATTTCATCAACAACTGATCTCAAGAGTCAGCAGACACAGGAATAGTATGATGATCAGGGAGCTGAGGAAGAGGGTAAGAAAAGGCAAAAGGTCCCAAGCAGTTCAACCAGCGCTCCCCTCCATCTTCTGCTGGATTTGCTCCATTGTCTTCCCAACAGGTAGGAGGGATTGTCCAAGACAAAGAGTTGGTCACCATCTTTCTGTGTCAAGGCTCTGGGAGACAGGGCTGGATTACTGTCTTCCTTCCTTATCATTCTAGTCCACTTTCACACTGCTGATAAAGACATGCCCCCATACCCCAGACTGAGTAATTTATAAAGAAAAAGAGGTTTAGTGGACTTACAGTTCCATATGGCTGGGGAAGCTTTACAATCCTGATGGAAGGCAAAAGGCACATCTTTCATGACAGCAGGCAAGACAGAGAGCCACGCAGAAGGGGGAAACCCTTATAAAACCATCAGATCTTATGAGACTTACTCACTGCCATGAGAACAGTCTGAGGAAAACTACCCCATGATTTAATTACCTCCCACTGGGTCCCTCCCATGACATGTGGGAATTGTGAGAGCTACAATTCAAGACGAGATTTGGGTGGGGACACAGCCAAACCATATCACTTATTTTGTAAGAAGAAATGACTTCCAAGGCACTCTCCACCCCTGTCTACATCTGACAGATAGAATTATACTTAACTATGTATTAATATATTACTATGGTAATAATAACTCACACCAACCCTTGTGCTATCCCCATTTAAAGATGAGAAAACAGAGGCACAGAAAGTTTGAGTATTGTGCCCAAGCTTGTGCAGCTGATAAATGGCATATCCGTCTAACTCTAAATCACTCGTGGTTATACAGACCGCTGAGCTGGCTCTTGGATAAAATTGGTTGGAAGTGAGTAGAGAGAATGGGTTGGGGGAAAGTGGTAGATGCCCCAGCAGGTGTCTCAGAAATAATGTGTTGTCATTTTCGCAGTGAATATCTCAGGCTCAAGAATAAAATCACTCTTCTATGTAATGATTCGCAATAGTCATGATTATGATGCAAATATAACCCAAATCAAACTTGCCTAAGCAAAAAATATATATATGTATATATGTATGGTTTATTAACTTATGTCTAGAGGTATTCAGGCATAGCTGGATCCAGGAGTTCTGATGATGTAAACAGAAATGAGTATTTCATCTCTCAACTCTCTTTTTTTTTTTAGATGGAGTCTTGCTCTATGGCCAGTCTGGGATGCAATGGCGTGATCTTGGCTCACTGCAACCCTGGACTCCCGGGTTCAAGTGATTCTCCTGCCTCAGCCTCCTGAGTAGCATGCACCATCATGCCCAGCCAATTTTTGTATTTTTTTAGTAGAGAGTGTCACCATGTTGGTCAGGACAGTCTCCATCTCTTGACCTAATGATCTCCCACCTCAGCCTCCCAAAGTGCTGGGACTACAGGCACGAGACACCGTACCTGGCCCTCTCAGCTTTTCATTCCCTCTGTAGTGACTCTTCCTGTACATTAGCTTTTCTCAACAGCTTCTGGCTTATGTTCTATCAATTTAGCAACCCCCCATGGACAGAGAGTCCCAAAATAAGTCTTGGGCTGTTATTCATTGGCTTGGCTTAGGTCACATACTCATCTCTGAACCAATTACTGTGGCTAAGATGCTGGGTAAGCTAGTGTGCTGGGCCAGGTACACAAGCCCACCCCTAAAAGGGTAAATAAACAACTCCTCAAAAACCATAAAGCCTGAAAATAAAGAAGAGGGAAGGGTAATGCTCAAAATAGTTGACAGTGGACATGGCACACCCACCAGTCACAATGGGTGTGGCTGGAAATCTCCAGCATGGCCATACCTGTGTCTACTGGTTCATTATCAACCCTGAGGAGAAGTGATTGCCCAAAGAACCTTTTCTTCTTACCAGAAAAGCAGAAGATGAATGCGGAACAAGCAAAAAGTATAGATTTCTTCCACAGGGCTGCTTGGCATGCCCTTTTCTCATCCCTGTTCACTTGGTGAACTCCCACTCACCCTTCAAGACCCAACCAAAGGATATCCTCCTTTGAAAGCCTTTACTTCTCCACCTCACCCTGGCCCAACTGGTTCATTCACTCATAGGGGCCACTCTGGGGCCCTATAAATGCTGCCTCTACACTACCACCTTTCACACATTCAAGTTTTGGTTTATAAGTCTATGAGTTTCTAGAGGTGGACCTGTCTAGGGCTAGTTGTATTTCCAGGATCTAGCATTGAGGCTTTCACATGGTGAGTGCTCAATAAATCTATGAAGGATGGATGGAAGGAGGGATGGAGGGATGGATAGAGGGATGGATGGATGGATGGATGGATGGATGGAGGGTTGGATGGATGGAAGGAAGGAGGGATGTATGTATGTATAGATGAAGGAATGGATGGATGGAAGGACGGATGTATGTATGTATGGATGGATGGATGGATGGATGGAGGGATGTATGTACATATGGAAGGAGGGATAGATGGATGGAATGGGGGATGTATGTACGTATGGATGGAGGGATGGATGGATGGATGGATGGATGGAGGGATGTATGTACATATGGAAGGAGGGATGGATGTATAGAAGGAGGGTTGTATGTACGTATGGATGGAGGGATGGATGGATGGAAGGAGGGATGGATGGATGGAAGGAGGGATGGATGGATCAAAGGAGGGATATATGTACATATGGATGGAGGGATGGATGGATGGATGGATGGATGTACATATGGATGGAAGGATGGATGGATGGAAAGAGGGATGGATGGATTGAAGGAGGGATGTATGTACATATGGATGGAGGGATGGATGGATCGAAGGAGGGATGTATGTACATATGGATGGATGGATGGAGGGAGGGATGAATGCATAGATGCATGGAAGGATGCATGGATAGGTGAATAGATGGATAGAACAAACAAACATATAAGCTCCCCTATGGAAACCTCGCAGGGTAAAAGCAAAGGATAGAGAATTACACAAAAGTGAAGGCTTTTCTGGAAGATGGAGCAGGTCAGACTCACCAAAAACAGCACCCAATACAAAAGTGAAGTTAAAAAAGATGAGATTAGTCCAATTTTGCAGACCTAGTAAATAGTGGGGCAGACTTTTCCTCAACAATACACGGTGGAGGGAAGAGGGGATTTTTGCAAAACTATATGGCTAACAACAAAATTTCACCTTTAAGGGATGGGGCTGGAGTTACCCACTGAATGCAAGCAGGAAAGTCAGGCAGGGCAACTGGTATATCCATCAGACCACCACTGTGTTCCTGTCACCCCAGCAGGAAGCAGAGAACCCAATGCTGTGTTGGCAAATAGAGGACCCTAGGGACCCAGGGGGCTCAGAGGACCCAGGGATTCCCAGCGCAAGCCCTCAGATGCCTTGGCGCCTTAGGGAAGAACATGCCAGCCTCAAGCTGCCTAACTTCAGCAAGAAAAAAGGACCATTCCCTTAATACAAGCCAGAATTGCCCTAATGCCTTATGGCTGATATTTTAGAGAATTATAATACCACTTGTGATTAATACCACAATGCGGTCACACAGCAAACACTCACAAGTAACCTCCCAGCATAAATACCAAGAAAACCGGGCGCGGTGGCTCAAGCCTGTAATCCCAGCACTTTGGGAGGACGAGGCGGGTGGATCACAAGGTCAAGAGATCAAGACCATCCTGGTCAACATGGTGAAACCCCGTCTCTACTAAAACTACAAAAAATTAGCTGGGCATGGTGGCGCGTGCCTGTAGTCCCAGCTACTCAGGAGGCTGAGGCAGGAGAATTGCCTGAACCCAGGAGGCGGAGGTTGCGGTGAGCCGAGATCGCGCCATTGCACTCCAGCCTGGGTAACAAGAGCGAAACTCCGTCTCAAAATAAATAAATAAATAAATACCAAGAAAATCCAGGCTTACCACAGCTTCATATACATTTTAGATTTTTGCCAAATTGGCCCTTGATAAAGCATGTGGCCATCATCACACAAATCAGCTTTCTCCCCAGGCCTAAAATTAGAAGCCCCAGCTGCCAGTCGTTAGGTGAGAGCCCACTGCCTGCTGAGATTCTCCTCTCATTTATCTTCTTCAGGGAGCACTGGAAGTAATCAGCTGCCCTGGGGAAGGGCAGCAGGCAGCGAGAGGGGCGGCTAGCCTAGGAAGAGGTCAGCAGGCGAGGGGTGGCTCTGGAGGCAGTCCAACTGGCTGGTCCCTGGAAAGCTTGCTGCTGCAGGTCTAGAGTGGAGAGCTCAGACTTCAACAGGGAAGAGTGTGGCTGGCTGGGAAGAATTACAGACCAGATCCAGGGCTGGATTCTGAATTTAGATGGGGCCCAGAACAATTTGCCTGAATAATTTATTTCAATAATCAACACATCCATATGCCTAGCCACTCAGAATGATGACTGATAAAAATGACAGTAACAGGCCGGGCATGGTGGCTCACTCTGTCATCCTAGCACTTTAGGAGGCCAAGGTGGGAGGACTGCTTAAGCCCAGGAGGTCCAGACCAGTCCTGGCAATGTAGTGATACTGTGTCTCTACCAAAAAAAAAAAAAAAAAAAAGAGAGAGAAAGAGAGAGAATTGCTGGTCGGGGGGAACAGAAGAGTATCCAAGTGGCTTCCCCAAGGTGATGCCGTTTTTGTCTGAGACAGTCTCACTGTCCCGGGATGAGATGCAGTGGTACAATCATGGTTCACTGAAGCCTCGACCTTCCAGGCTCATGTGATCCTCCCACCTCAGCCTCCCAAGCAGGTGGGACTACAGGCATTCAGCACCACATCTGGCTAATTTTATGTATGTATTTATTTATTTATTTGAGGCAAATTCTCACTCTGTCGCCCAGGCCAGAGTGCAGTGGCACAATCTCAGCTTACTTCAATCTCTGCCTCCTGGGTTCAAGTGATTCTCCTGCCTCAGCCTCCTCAGTAGCTGGGACTACAGGCCCATGCCACCATGCCCAGCTAATTTTTGTATTTTTAGTAGAGACGGGGTTTCATCATGTTGGTCAGGCTGGTATCGATCTCTTGACCTTGTGATCCGTCCACCTAGGCCTCCCAAAGTGCTGGGATTACAGAGTGAGCCACCGTGTCCGGTCTATTTTTTTCTTTAGAGATGGGGTCTCGCTGTGTTTCCCAGGCTGTTTTCTGACTCCTGGGCTCAAGCAAACCTCCCACCTCAGCCTCCCAAAGTGCTGGAATTACAGGTGTGAGCCATCATACGTGGCCAGATGGTGACATTTAAGCTAAGACTAGGACAATGAGGAGTTAGCCAGGTGTCAAGTGAGAGGAATGCATTTATACAGAGATAGTAACATGTGCAAAGGCCCTGGGGTGAGAAGGAGTGCCCTGTGTCGAAGGAATTGGAATGTTGCAAGGAATGAAAAGGGTGTGGCAAAATATAGGGGCTGGGGAGGCAGGCAGGGGCTAGCTCAGTCACAAGTACATAAACTCTGGTAAGGATTTTACATACTCATTAACAGTTCACTGAATGCTAAGATTTATTTGTCAGGTTTTAGTGTCTGTTTGTTTGTGAGGGGAGGGTTGTTCGCCTTCTCCACTTGAATATAAGCTCCTGGAAGGCAATGACCTTTGGTTCCTAACTCTATCAGCACCAAGAACAAGAACTAGAACAAAGGAATGTTTTCCTGTGCCCCTAACACCTGTTAGCTATGACATCTTCCTCTGAAATAAGCTAAACAGAAGATGGTCCCTAGCTGCAGTGACTGTTGTCAGGGATTCCCAAGACTGCCCTCAGGCCCACTGATCTGCTAGAAGCACCCACAGAATCAGAAAAGCCATTATCCTCGTGGACGTGGTTTACTGCACCGAAGGGATACAGATTAAAATCAAGTAACATACAAGGTGCATAGGTCTCTCCAAGAAAGACCAGGGGTAAGTTTCCAGTTGTCTTCTCCCAGTGGAGTCAGAAGGATAGCTCCTAATGCTCTGTATTAGTCTGTTTTCATGCTGCTGATAAAGACATACCCAAGACTGAGTAATTTATAAAGAAAAAGAAGTTGAATAGACTCACAAGTTCCACGTGGCTAGGGAGGCCTCACAATCAGGCCGGAAGAGCAAGGGAGAGCACTGGGATGCCCTGCATGGTAGCTGGCAAAGAGAGAATGAGAGCCAAGGGAAAGGGGTTTCTCCTTATAAAACCATGAGATCTCGTGAGACTTTCACTGCCATGAAAACGGTATGGGGGAAACCGCCCCCAGGATTCAATTACCTCCTACCAGGTCCCTCCCACAACACGTGGGAATTGTGGGAGCTACAATTGAAGATGAGATGTGGGTGGGGGCACAGCCAAACCATATCATGCTCCAAGAAACAATTGGCAATATATACAAAGCATTGCCAGCCAGAGGAGCGCCCCCAAGCCTTGGTGCAGCAGCCTTTCATCACCCAAGCGTGAGGCACCTGCAGGACTGACCTTTGTTGCTCAGTCTGCAGCCCCTCTACATGTCAAACTGATACATACAAAAACAAGCACTCACCATAAATTACATTGTTAACAAGGAGTATCTGGCTAGGCCTGAGGCCACAGGTAAACAAAGACACTCTTAGAGGCAGAAAGTTCCAAAGACTTAGTGGTTATCTCCCAGGAACCAGTCAGGAGCCCGAGCTTTCTATGAAATGTGTAGGATTTGAACTCCCCAGACTTGCTGAGTCAACTCTTTACTGCATGGCAACAATATAGAGATGAGAAATATGCCACTCTTTCATTACTGGGTCGCAGAGTAAACAAATGGAACTAGGCTGAAAGAAGACACAGTCAGAACCAGAAAGCACCTCCACCTGCACCACTGCATAGCACCTAATCAAATGTCATAGGACCATGACAATTTTTTTGAGACAGAGGCTCAGTCTGTCACCCAGGACGCACAGCAGTGGTGCAATCACAGCTCACTGCAGCCTTGACCTCCCAGAGTCACACTACCCTCCCACCTCAGCCTCCCAAGTAGCTGGGACTACAAAGTCTGCACCATCACATCTGGCTACTTTTTTGATTTTTTTTTTTTTTTGAGATGGGGTCTCACTTTGTTGTTCAGGCCGGTCTCTAACTCCTGGGCTCATCAGGAATTAGATGCCCAAATGGACAACGGGAACACCATCCCTCCCCAGGGGTCTTAACGTAGGACCCTTGGCAGGTCAGAGGTCAGAGGAGTAGCTTTCCTGCCCCACACCTATGCCCTGTTGTGATGTTTATAAGCCTGTCATAGGTCAGGTTTCTAGAGAGACAACCCACGGGATGGAGATCTGGGGGCAGGGGGTTCCCTGGGAGGAGCACCTGCTGGAAAGCAAGGAAGCAGCGTTGGGCAGAGAGAGGACCAGCACTGTGGCACTGTTGCTAAGACACCTGAGGCACCCCCTGCTATGGTTAACACTGAGCATCAATGTAATTGTATTGAAAGATGCAAAGTATTGTTTCTGGGTGTGTTGCCAAAAAAGATTAACGTTTGAGTCAGTGGACTGAGAAAAGCAGACCCACCCTCAATCTGCTGGCATCCAATCAGCTGCCTGCATGGCTAGAATAAAAGCAGGCAGGAGACCCTGGAAGGGCTTGACTTGCTGAGTCTTCCGGACTTCATCTTTCTCCCGTGCTCGATGCTTCCTGCCCTTGAACATCAGACTCCAAGTTCTTCAGCTTTAGGACTCTTAGGCCTTTGACCACACACTGAAGGCCGCACCGTCGGCTTTCCTGCTTTTGATGTTTTGGGACCTGGATTGGCTTCCTTGCTCCTCCGCTTGCAGACAGCCTATCCTGAGACCTCACCTTGTGATCGTGAGTCAATACTCCTTAATAAACTCCCTTTTATACATACATCTATCCTGCTAGTTCTATCCCTCTAGAGAACTCTGATACACCCCCCAGAGGGAGGGGCAAGAGGCGGAGCCTTTGTAACCCTCAAGCATTATGGGATGCCTTGGAGGGGAGGGAGGATTTCTCAGCACTAGATGGCTTCCTGCAGGTGGCTTCCTGCCAGAGGCAGGACTCTGCTATGAGCTGTGAGCAGCCAGGTCTCCCAGCAGCTGGGGGAAGGAGGGCCTCGGTAGTCCTGCACAAAGATCTGAGTGGTGCTTCACCCACAGCAAAACCAGTGACCAAAGTGGAAAGACAAAGATATGAGAAACTTTGAACCAATTAAGATTGAAAACCCAGATTGATTTGAGAATCCTGAACTGACTGTTTACCAAAGAGACTAGGTTTTAAAGGAGAAGGGCCTGGGTTTACACTGACTTGGCAAGACTAAGTGTCCTATCACTGGAGTACAAGGGAGGCTGGTGTGGATGGATCCAGGAAAAAAGAAGGAAAGTATGGGACAAAGAAGTTCAGAATTTAGAAAGTGGCCAAGGCCAGACACCATGGTTCACACCTGCAATCCCAGGGTGGCCAAGGCAGGAGGACTGCTTGAAGCCAGGAGTTCAAGGTTGCAGTAAGCTATGATTATGCCATTGCACTCCAGCCTGGGCAACAGAGCAACACCCTATATGTAAGAAAAGAAAAGAAAAAGAAAGGAAAGGAAAAAGAAAGACAGAAAAACAGAGAGGAAGGAAGGAAGGAGGGAGGGAGGGAGGGAGGAAGGAAGGAAGGAAGGAAGGAAGGAAGGAAGGAAAGAAGGGAGGGAAAGAAAGAAGGAAGGAAAGAAAGAAGAAAGAAGGAAAGAAAGAAAGGCATGAAAAGAACGAAAGGCATCAAACCTCACAGGCTGAGGTAATTGTGAATACATGATAGTTCATTTCTGAGCACAGAATCTCAATGGCACAGCCAAAGCCCCAAAGAAGTAAGAAACAGGCGGGGCGTGGTGACTCACATCTGTAATCCCAGTACTTTGGGAGGCTGAGGCGGGTGGAACACGAGGTCAAGGGTTTGAGACCAGCCTGACCAATATAGTGAAACTCCATCTCTACTAAAAACACAAAAAATTAGCTGGGCATGGTGGCATGCACCTGCAATCCCAGCTACTCAGGAGGCTGAGGCAGGAGAGGTTAAACCTGGGAGGCAGAGGTTGCAGTGAGCTGAGATCGCACCACTGCACTCCAGTCAGGCTACAGAGTGAGACTCTGTCTCAAAAAAAAAAAAGAAAGAAAGAAAAGAAAAGAAATAAGAAACAAACATCATTTTCATCTTTTGGACCTGAAGAAGCAGGTACAACAGAGAAGGGCAGCCACATATCTGTGAACAGTCATTAAGCTCTTAGACACAGCATCCCACCTTCACCAATCTAATCTCCTTGAGGGGATGATGCTCCCTCCAAGATAAAAAGGAAAACCTGGCCAGGCACGGTGGCTCATGTCTGTAATCCCAGCATTTAGGTAGGCTGAGGCAGGAGGATTGCTAGAGCCCTGGAGTTCAAGACCAGCCTGGGCAACATAGTGAGACCCCATCTCTTAATAAAGTAAGAAAAAATAAAAGTTAACCTTTCTTTTACACTAAGGCATCATATTTGAAATGCACATCCTATCTGCCCAGCATGTTCTCCTTTAGATTTGTGTCCTGCAGATGAACACATACGAAGATGGACATAAAAGCATAAATTGTAGAAAATATCCCAAAT
>NW_022436991.1:4225880-4232451 GCF_009761245.1 Sapajus apella | reverse complement strand
CTATCTGCCCAGCATGTTCTCCTTTAGATTTGTATCCTGCAGATGAACACATACCAAGATGGACATAAAAGCATAAATTGTGGAAAATGACAGAAAATATCCCAAATGTCCACCACGAGGAAACTGATTAATTTATACACATCCATGTACTGGAATACTACACAGCTGATAGAAAGAATAAGGAATGTCTATATGGACTGCTATGCAAAAACTCCAAAGATACATTGTTGAATGAAGTCAAGATGCAGTGTAATATGTACAGGGACCTATCATTTATAGTTTTTAAAACTGGCTGGGCACCGTGGCTCACACCTGTAATTCCAGCACATTGGGAAGTCGAGGCAGTGGATCATTTGAGGTCAGGAGTTCAAGACCAGCCTGGCCAACGTGGTGAAACCCTATCTCTACTAAAAATACAAAAAAATACAAAAAAAAAAAAAAAACCTTAGCCGAGGGTGGTGGTCCATGCCTGTAATCCCAGCTACTCAGGAGGCTGAGACAGGAGAATCCCAGGCTTGAACCAGGGAGGTGGAGGTTGCAGTGAGCCGAGATTGTGCCACTGCTCTCCAGCCTGGGTGACAGAGCAAGACACTGTCTCAAACAAAACAAAACAAAACTGGGAGGGGACATATATGCATACGTCCCTCTATATAAAGATTGTATCTCTGGAAAGTTTCAAGAGAAGCCAGAAACACTTGTGACCTTAGAGAAGAAGAACTAGTGGTTGGGATGGAAAAGAAATTTAATTTTCACTGTATACTTTTTTTTTTGGTACTGTTTAATTTTTTTTTACCATATGCACATGTTTCCGATTCAAAAGAGAATTTTTTTTAACTGGAAACAATGAAAAATCTTATAGGCATACAAACTAAATTAATTAGCCATTCCTATAGCTTCCAACATACATTAAAATCTGTAAGCACCCTGGCCTCCAAGATTGATTCATTGGCTATAAATTGAGAACCTCAGCAATTTCTTTGCACAGGGACAGATGTTGACATTGTTCCTGTGATTTTTCACAGATGTTTGCCTTCCAGCACCTTTAAAATGGAGTTTTCTGTCAATTTGGAAATCCCAAATTTCTCATATCAAATCGAGATGACAGGAAAATCAAAACTGTTATCACATTTTGAAAGAGTTTATAGATGGCAAATGACACTGAGAAGGGAGATGTTTGAGGAGGAGCTGACATCTCTCTCTTAACCCTTTCTCATCTCCTGCCTCAGTTTACCTGACTAAGCCAGCTAAAGGGGAAATTTGATTCCAGTCTGCATAGCTGTGTGATCTCACTTTGGCTCCAACTCTCTAGCTGTGATACTTTGAACCAGTTCATTAACAGACTGCCTCCTCTGTCTCATCTGTAAAATGGGGATAATATCCCCCGCCTTGCCGTGTGATTTTACAATTAACTGATGCACAAATGGAAAATGCTTGGCACTTACGCAGCACCCCATAATCGTCTTTCCTTTTTTTTCCCCTTCCCTCCTCCTTCACCACTCCTCCAAGCAGCTTTTCCTCCTTCTTCATGTCCACATTTTGCTTTAAGGAATCAGAGAATCTCTCCTGAGATTCCCAGATTTACCCATTGTTGAGACATTAGACAGAAACATCCCCCAGCTTCTAGAATTCTCCTGACTTGTGTCCCCTCCCCTTAGGACTCTGCTCCCCCTAAATAACAACAGGCAGGAATATGATCTACTAATATAAACCAAACCTCTGCTGTTTGTACATCTTAGCTAATAATATCCAACACGCAGCCAGCGTTCACGCGTCAGGCTCTTGAGAGGCACTTCGCCCACATGACGCCACGAAATCCCCTCAACAACAAAAAGTCACTATTGTTCTTTCTGTTTTATAGATGCAGAGATGAGCACCAGAGGTAGATGTAACTTATCAAACATCTGAGTGGTACAGAACCCTGAACCCTAACCACAGACACATCTTCAGTTCAGGCTGGCTCTCCACGCTTTGCTATTAGTAATGGGGCATTACGCTCCCTGGATGGCTACGATGCTGTGGTTAATTCTGCTCCTGTGGATGAATGCAATTATTTGGGGAGCTGGCACTTACAAGGTGGTACAGCTATGGGCAACCTCAGGCACATTGTGGAGTCTTTTTTTTTTTTTTTTTTTTGAGACGGAGTTTCACTCATGTTACCCAGGCTGGAGTGCAATGGCGCGATCTCGACTCACTGCAACCTCTGCCTTCTGGGTTCAGGCAATTCTCCTGCCTCAGCCTCCTGAGTAGCTGGGATTACAGGCACGCACCACCATGCCCAGCTAATGTTTTGTATTTTTAGTAGAGACGGGGTTTCACCATGTTGACCAGGATGGTCTCGATCTCTTGACCTCGTGATCCACCCGCCTCGGCCTCCCAAAGTGCTGGGATTACAGGCTTGAGCCACCGCGCCTGGCCTATTGTGGAGTCTTAATTTCCTCATCTGCCAAATAAGAGTACCAAGGATGGCAGGGAGGGATTAAGGAGCATTTTTGGAAAAGGAAGTGCAATGAAATGAATGTCCACTCCCAAAGTTATGTCGAAGCAGAAGCTCATTTGGGCATGTGAAGATGGGGCTTTGGGAGGTGATTATGTTTAGATGAGATCAGAAGGGTAAGGTCCTGGTGATGGGATGTTTCCTTATTTGAGGAGACACGGGATATACCTTTCCCTCTCTCTCACTCTTGCTTGATCTCTCTCTCTCTCTCTGTCTCTCTCTCTCTCCCTCTCTCTCTCTCTCTCTCTCTCTCCCCCCACCTCCCCTGTGAGGATACAACAAGAAACATTCCAACTGAAAGCCAGAAAGAGGGCCCTCACTGGAAAACCAAATAAACCAGCACCTTGATTTTCACATTCCCAGCCTCCAGAATAGTGAACAATAAATGTCTCTTGTGGAAGCCACCCAGTATGTGGTACTTTGTTAGGGCAGCCTGAGCAGACTTAAGACATTAACAGACAGTTGGTCCTTCCTCCAACCAATAATAGATGGCGTGTCCTTTCCAACGCCCACCTTGGGCGAGACAAACAGGACAGTGAAGCAAAGCACACCTCACAGACACCAGCATTCGTGTGCTCATGAGGTTCACTACCGGTACTGGAAAGACGGGACGTCAAACAGAATTATGTCCTTGCGAACATACAATAACTTGGAAAATTTTATTGAAAGACATTAAGTTTGCAGGCACACAAAAATGAGTGAAGAGTTTTTTGTTCCATTGAATAATTTAGAGGACATTTAAGAGAATGCAAGTTTGAAATCTTATTATATTTTGTATAATGATACGTAATAATTTCCATGATAAAGCTGATGTGTATTCAGGAGTTCCTCTGTGCCAAGTACTCACTGTGTGGTAAGCATATTCTATGCAATGTCTCATTTAACCCTCAAAATATTATTGTAAGGTGTTTTAGGCTGGCTGACTGCGCCATGGACTGCATGGTAACCTCCGTGACCTGCATGTACACCTCCAGATGAGTTCCTGGAATTAGAAAGTCGGAAGTAACCAGAAAACCTCAAAAGGAGAAGAATGACCAACCCCTGCGGCACCTAATTAACTTTGAGACATTCTTCTATTGCTCCTCATTCCCGCCTCAACTGTTGAGGCAACTGGACTTTGCAACCAACCTTGCTCAACTGATAGGTCAACCTCATGACTCCAGACCCTGTGACCCCTCCCAGCTTGCAAAAATCACCCTGAGCTGTAACTTCTGTAACTTTCCACTGCCTACCCCAAACCTGGGTTACTCATCCTCCCACTCCCATCCCAGCGCCCTCCAATGACTCTCTTTTCAGACTCAGCCCGCCTGCACCTGGGTGAATAAACAGCCATGGTGCTCACACAAAGCCTGCCTAGGGGTCTCTTCATTCAGAGTGCACTTACCAATTATCACCACCTGTATTGTTCAGGATTTCCAGAGAAACAGAACCAATGTCTGCACACAGAGAGAGAATGATGGAGGCTAACAGGTGCTGTCATCTGAAGGGTGCTTCAGCAAACTGGAGGCCCCAGAGAAATGATGGTGTTAGTTCCGGTCCTAAGGCAAGCAAGCTCAAAACCCAGAAAGAGCAGTGTTCTGGTTTGAGTCCAAAGGCAGAAAAAAGCCAATGGTCCAGTTTAAAAACCTTCAGAGATTTAGGTGATCAGGATGAAGGCAGCAAACCACATTGCCATATATGTACCTATGCAACAATCCTGCATGTTCTTCACATGTACCCCCAAACCTAAAACACAATTTTGGCAATTTTATATATATATAGACCTTCAGGCAGAAGGAATTCTCTCTGACCTGGGGAAGAGCCAGACTTTTGTTCTATTCAGGTCTTCAGTTGATTGGATGAACTCCACCCACATTAGGAAAGGCAACTGCTTTCCTCCATCTGCCGATGTAAATGATAATCATCCCAAAACGCCTTCAGAACCCACCCAAAATGATGCTTAGACAAATAGCTGGGCACCCTGTAGCCCTAAGAGTTAACACACAAAACTTACCATCACACTACTCTTTGCAAATAAAAAAAGTGAGGCTCAGAGAGGTTAAGTCACTTGCCCAAAGTCACAGAGCTTCTTATAAGTGTCAGAGGGTTTGATGGAGGACCACGCTCTATTGTAATCATAGAAAATCCTAGTGGAATTTTCCAGTAGAATAAAATGCCTGTCCAGCCCCAGCCAAACGTTCCATATACAATGTCTCTGGGCCTTTTGTGGCAGAAATAAAAAGTCAGGAAGGGAAGGCTGGAGATGCCAGTTTTATCAAACTCCCATAAAGTAAAGGGACGGATCTTTCTGGAGAAAGGTGCCTAAAGGAGACGATGAACAAAAGCAAATATACAGCAGTAAATGCCCACATGAGAAGCAAGGAAATACCTAAAATCGACACCTATCGTCAAAACTGAAAGAGCTAGAGGAGTAAGACCAAAAAAAAACTCAAAGTCCAGCAGAAGACAAGAAATAACTAAGATCAGAGCAGAACTGAAGGAGACAGAGACACAAAAAACCCTTCAAAATATCCCTAAATCCAGGAGCTGGTTTTTCAAAAAGATCAACAAAATAGACAGACCACTAGCCAGATTAATAAAAAAACAGAGAATAATCAAATAGGTGCAATAAAAAACGATAAAGGGGATATCACCACAGATTCCACAGAAATACAAACCATCATCAGAGGTTATTACAAACAACTCTATGCACATAAACTAGTAAGCCTGGAAGAAATGGATAAATTCCTGGACACTTGCATCCTCACAAGCCTAAACCAGGAAGAAGTCGAAATCCTGAATAGACCAATAACAAGGTCTGAAGTTGAGGCAGCAATTAAGAGCCTACCACCCCAAAAAAGCCCAGGTCCACGTGGGTTCACAGCCGAATTCTACCAGACATACAAAGAAGAGCTGGTACCATTCCTTCTAAAACTATTCCAAACAATCCAAAAAGAGGGAATCCTTCCCAAATCATTTTATGAGACCAACATCATCCTGATTCCAAAGCCCGGCAGAGACTCAACAAGAAAAGAAAACTTCAGGCCAATATCCATGATGAACATAGATGCAAAAATCTTCAATAAAATACTGGCAAACTGATTGCAACAGCACATCAAAAAGCTTATCCACCATGATCAAGTAGGCTTCATCCCAGGGATGCAAGGCTGGTTCAACATACGCAAGTCTATAAATGTAATCCACCACATAAACAGAACCAAAGACAAAAACCACATGATTATCTCAATAGACGCAGAGAAGCCCTTTAACAAAATTCAACAGCCCTTTATGCTAAAAACCCTCAATAAACTAGGTATTGATGGAATGTATCTCAAAATAATAAAAGCTATTTACAACAAACTAACAGCCAATATCATACTGAATGGGCAAAAACTGGAAGCATTCCCTTTGAAAGCTGACACTAGACAAGGATGCCCTCTCTCACCACTCCTATTCAATATAGTACTGGAAGTTCTAGCCAGAGCAATCAGGCAAGAAAAAGAAATAAAGGGTATTTAATTAGGAAAGGAGGAAGTCAAATTGTCTCTATTTGCAGATGACATGGTTGTATATTTAGAAGACCCCATCTCTCAGCCCAAACTCTCCTGAAACGGATAAGCAACTTCAGCAAACTCTCAGAATACAAAATCAATGTGCAAAAATCACAAGCATTCCTATACACCAATAACAGACTTAAAGAGAGCCAAATCAAGAACGAACTGCCATTCACAATTGCTACAAAGAGAATAAAATACCTAGGAATACAACTAACAAGGAATGTTAAGGACCTCTTCAAGGAGAACTACAAACCACTGCTCAATGAAATAAGAGAGGACACAAACAGATGGAGAAACATTCCATGTTCATGGTTAGGAAGAATCAATATCGTGAAAATGGCCATACTGCCCAAAGTAATTTACAGATTCAACGCTATCCCCATCAAGCTACCAATGACCTTTTTCACAGAACTGGAAAAAAACCACCTTAAACTTCATATGGAACCAAAAGAGAACCCACATAGCCAAGTCAATTCTAAGCAAAAAGAACAAGGCATTACACTACTGGACTTCAAACTATACTACAAGGCTACAGTAATCA
>NW_022436991.1:4201100-4225480 GCF_009761245.1 Sapajus apella | reverse complement strand
CATTTGCCTTTACCCTGCACACAAAAGGAAAACAGGAAGTGACAAAGCACCTGCTCCCTAAGAAGCAACCATTTGTTATTCCCTGCCAGGTGCCTACAAGGTGATGCTTTGGTGTCCCAAATATAACCAGGGGCCCAATCTCTGCATTCGAAGAAGCATATTTTAGCAACTCAAAAGTAATCGAAAAGCAGTTCCCAACACCTCAGCTCAAAGAGTGTTACAGAGCAGGCATTCCTGGCGCCATCAGAAACAATGTCTCATGTTTCAACCAACAATTGAAAAGCCCTCTTTTCTTCCTCTTTTTTTTTTTTTTTTTGACAGGGTCTCATTCTGTCACCCAGGTGGGAAGGCAGTGGTAGGATCTTGACTTACTGAAACCTTCACCTCCTGGGTTCAAGTGATTCTCGTGCCTCAGCCTCCCAAGTAGCTGGGATTACACAGGCACGCACCACCACGCCCGATTCATTTTTTTGTATTTTTAGTAGAGACAGGGTTTCACCATGTTGGCCAGGCTGGTCTTGAACTCCTGACCTCAAATGATCCATGTGCCATGGCCTCCCAAAGTACTGGTATTACAGGCATGAGCTACCACACCCAGCCGAAATGCTCTCTTTTCTATCCTGACAAAAAAAAATGTGTTGATCCTATAATCCATCTACTCTTATTTTAACCAATCACAATTGTGCCCGATTATAATAAAAAGGAGAAATGAAACGGCAAGGACTTCTATTGAAATAATATATAGTGAAATGATACGGATTTCTATCAGGAAGCACGGAGCAAAGCAGTCAGGTGCTCACACACTCGTATATGGAATAACCAGCGACAGTCACAAATGCAGACTGCATGGCGTGTTGCCACATCGGCTTTACTAAGAGTGCCATGGTCTTCAAAAGAGTGGCTCTTTCTTGATAAATTCCCACACCAAACAGAGTCAGATCTTCTCTTGATTTACACCATAGCTACTGCATTCTTGGAAACGTCAGCGTTCATTAAACGTTTACATGCAAAATAGAACATGTAAACATGTAAAACAGAATAGGCAGATAAAATAGAACAGGATCATAGACTCTGATTATCATGGTTTTTCTAACCCATATGAATTTCAGATCTATGTATATATGCAAAAACCTGTCCCCCACCGGAATGATTCCCCCATTCCCATCATTTGGGCAATCGAAAGCTCTCTGCAGATTTAAAACACACACACACTCACACACACACACACACACACACACACAGAGAGAGAGAGAGAGAACAATTCAGTCTCCCGTGAGAACCTCTGTAATAGAAGATCCAATTCCTAACCCACAAAATATTCTTAAAGTCCCCTTTCTTGCCTTCTTAGTTCTCCCGTATTTCCTAGTTTCCCCAAAACAAACCCCAAGAGATTTCTCTGACCTCCCCTCGCCCAAGCAGAGATGTCTTCCGTCTCTCCCACGACACTGTAACTCTCCACCCTGGTCAAGTGGACTCCACCTTGGGGAAAGAATGTTTGTACCGGGCACCAAACTAGACTTTGGAGATACATTAGCTCTTGGTACCTGCTAGTGTGATAATTAAGGTAATTGTTATTTAGACCAGGGGTCTGCAGACTACAGCCGGCAGGCTCAATCCAGGCTACTTGTTTTTCTATGGACTGCAAGCTAAGAATGGTTCTTACATTTTATTTTTTTTTTCCTCAGAGATGGAGTCTCACTCTGTCGCCCAGGCTGCAGTGCAGTGGCGCCATCTCAGCTCACTGCAACCTCTGCCTCCTGGGTTCAAGTGATTCTACTGCCTCAGCCTCCTGAGTAGCTGGGATTACAGGCATGTGCCACCACACCCAGCTAATTTTTGTATTTTTAGTAGAGACAGGGTTTCACCATGTTGGCCAGGCTGGTCCCGAACTCCTGACCTCAGGTGATCTGCTCATCTCGGGCTCCCAAAGTGCTGGAATTACAGCCATGAACCACCACGCCCTGCCAGGTCTTACATTTTAAATGGTTAGTGGAGAAACTAAAAAAGGAATAATACATCATGACATGAAAATTACATGAAATTCCAATTTCTGAGTTTATAAATAAAGTGTCTGTCCTTGCTTTTGTGCTACAACAGCAGAGTTGCATGGTTGCAACAGAGAGCACATGGCCTGCAAAGCCTCAAATAATTCACTCTCTGGGCCTTTACAGTAAGGTTGTCAACCCCTGGCTTAGACACTAAATAAGTGCTTTCACGCACCTACTGTGTGCCAGACACTAAGATAATACAGAGGGGAAACAATCAACAAGAAACATTCTTTCTCAAAAATTATCAGCTGGGTGCAGTGGCTCAAGCCTGTAATCTCAGTACTTTGGGAAGTCGAGGCAGGAGGATCATTTGAGTGCGTGAGTCCAAGACCAACCTAGGCAGCATAGTAAGACGCCGTCTCTATAAAAACAGCAAAAAAATTAGTTGAGCTTTGTAGCGAATGCCTGCAGTCCCAGGTACTTGGGAGGCTGAGGTGGGAGGATCACTAGAGCCCAGGAACTCAAGGCTGCAATGAGCCGAGCTGTGATGATGCCACTGCACTCTAGCCTGGTAGACCGAGTGAGACCCTGTCTCATAAAATAAAATAAAATAAAAGCATATTATTCAGCATCATTGAGACTTGGGCTCAGTTCTTCGGCCATAAGTATGTTTTTTTCGAGACAGAGTCTTGCTCTGCCACCCAGGCTGAAGTGCAATGGCACAATCTTGGCTCACTGCAATCTCCACCTCCCGGTTCAAGCAATTCTTCTACCTCAGCCTCCTGAGTAGCTGGGATTACAGACACGCGCTACCATGCCCAGCTAATTTTTGTATTTTTAGTAGAGATGGGGCTTCACTGTGTTAACCAAGCTGGTCTCGAACTCCTGACCTTGCGATCCGCCTGCCTTGGCCTCCCAGAGTGCTGGGGTTACAAGCATGAGCCACTACGTCCAGCCCATAAGTATGTTCCTTGACCTCAGTTTCCTCTTCTATAAAGTATGGTATGGATTGCCCACCTCACACGGGTATGTGATTATCAAATGACACAGCCTATGCAAAGTGCCTCAGACAAAGAAAGGAGATCAGCAAATACTATTTCCTTTCTAGCTCATCCTCTCTTCCCACGGATGCCAACAAAGCCAGCGAGATTGAGCGAGGGAGGTCACATCCTCCTTGTCTAAATGTTTTCTTGTTAGAGAACATCTCTCTTCTTAACATCCCTTCCTACATAAAGAATCCCCGTCAGAGGAATATTAAAAGGCCCTAACCTACCATTAGATGGAAGGCGAGACTCCGATCTCACAGCTGAATCACTTTAGTCTATCTCTCCACTGATCTAATATTACCCCCTTCGAAAAAAAATAATAATAATATGAAAGTTGGGAAGTGGAAAACCATCCTCTGGAGTTTTCAAAAACTAATTCAGTTGTAATCACGGAAGATTGAAACTAGGATTCATGGCACATTTCTCTTCCTCCTGGGCAGATGAATCTATGATTTGTATTTGATTTTAAATGTGATTCTCCTGCATCTTCAGTGGGTTTGATTGATAGAGCACATGAGGCCACTCAGTAAAATGATACAGTGGAGATCAAAGCCTGAAAGATAATTTTTGCCGAAATGTCTGTAGCTGACAGTGAGTTATAAGCCTGTGTCTCCCACTTTGTGAAACACAATTTTATTTAAAGCCGAAATCTGTCACTTTGGTATTGTTTATTGAAATGCATCCCATCCCACGGTCCCATGAGGAACAATGTCAAGTCAAACGGTAAAAAAATCAAATAGTTACAAACAGCCCAGGACCAAATAAAGGAGGGGGATCGGCTTTCAATATGCATAAACATTGCCCACCAGTGATGCATTTGGGGTAAGAAATGAACTCATTCATCTGCAAGGTAAGTCTCCAGCATTATCAGAGGTGCCTGAGGCAGCCCCATAAACCCAGTGAGCTCTGTTCTGTTCAGCTCATACGTCTCTATTTGATAACTTTGCTTTATTTATGGGTCCACAATGAGAGTCACAACTGGGTTTTTATCTCTGCACAACTTTTGTACTTTATTTATTTTTTGAGACAGGGTCTCACTCTGTCACCCAGGCTGGAAGCGCAGTGGTGTGATCACAGCTCACTGCAGCCTCGACCTCCTGCACCCAAGCAGTCCTCCCACTGCAGCCTCCCAAGTAGCTGGGACTACAGATGCATACCACCATGCCCAGCTAATTTTTAAAAAATTTTTTTTTTCTTTTTTGAGACGGAGTCTTGCTCTGTCACCATGCTAGGGTGCAGTGGCTCAATCTCGGCTCACTGCAACCTCCACCTCCTGGGTTCAAACGATTCTTCTGCCTCAGCCTCCCGAGTAGCTGGGACCACAGGTGCATGCCACCATGCCTGGCTAATTTTTTTTGTATTTGTAGTAGAGACAGGGTTTCACCGTGTTGGCTAGGATGGTCTCGATCTCTTGACCTCGTGATCCGCCCACCTTGGCCTCCCAAAGTGCTGGGATTACAGACGTGAGCCACTGCACCCGGCTTGCACAGCTTTTTTAAACTTTTTCACTTTCTTTGCATCTATTCATACTTTTCATACATCATGATTGAGGCTCTACCCTGTAGGCTGTATGGAGTTAACTAGAAGGCAGGAAGGCAGAGAACTAAGACCTTTGGTTAAAAGATCTGGGCCTGAGCTCAGAGTTTCCGCTCTCCAGCTGTGTGACCTTGAACAGGTGTCTTTGTCTGCCTGAACCTCAGTTTCCCCACTGCAAAGTGGACAGCAAATAAGACCATGGACTTGGAAATGCTTCGTACCTTGCTGAGTGCCTCACAGATATGAAGCCCAAAGATGGCATCATTCTAGGCCCTGTGGGGACAATGAGGCCAAAGTTGCCGCTGATTCCATAAAGTTGTCTGTACAGCAAAGGTCCCTGGAATCAGCAGGAGGGTTTTTGTGGAGCAAATGCCTCCTTTCCTATGTAGAAAATGAGATGCCTCAATCACTCTGCCTAGATGTCTCTAGATGCTTCAATTCCTCTGCCACCAACAGACTCTGTGACGCTGGGTCACTTTTGAGATTCCTGGGTTCACCAAAATGTCATGTTCTGGAAACTTCTCAGTCTCCAACCTCATCACTCACCATACCCCACAGGCTTTTCCTACGCTTTGGTAGATGCTACGATTGCTTGTCAAAACAAGAGCCTCTCTTCTGCTTTGCTAAGAGAAGCCCAATTTTTAAAGCATTGAACAGTCACATGCTTTAGGAGAAGCTGGACACCTTCTGAGCCTCAAGGAGTGATTCTTGACTGACCGAAACTAATCATAGTAATACTGATCCAGTGTCTAGTGATTGCTTTAGGAATAGGCACGTGACCCAATTTGACCAATGAGAGTTGATGGAAATTTCCTCCTTGCTGTCAAAAATGGACACAAGGAAGACGCATTTTCTCTTCTGATCTTTGGACATTGAACATTGTTATGTGAGGACATGATGTATGGTACTGTGGCAGCCATTTTGTGACCACTAGAGGAAAACACTGGCACAAAGCCCTGGCTCTGTAAGTCAGAGCAGAAAGATGGCAAGAGCCCAGGTTTTTGGTGATAAAACTGAACTACTGAATAAACCAATGCTAGGGTCATTACCCCCAGACTCCTTTTAATGTGAGAGAATAATGCCCCATATTGTTTAAGCAATTTCAGGTTTCTGTTACTTACTAACAAATACATGTAGATTTCAAGTTGTTATTTCCTTGCACGGAATGCTTCTGACACAATTCACCCTTGCTGGCCTCGAGGGCAGTGGCTGGACTGGGGAGGGCCCAAGAGGAGCTGCAAAAAACAGGGCTGCAAGGAGCAGCCTTATCTCTGACCCCTGTGGTGAGCCCCCCACTTTGCATGCCCTCCCCCAACCAAGTGACTCTGGATCAGCCAATCAGGTGATCTCTCTTGGCACCTTGACTCATGATGCAAGAACACAGGCCCTCTTGGGTTTCCATGAATTCTCTGCAGGGACAGCTGGGGTCCCCGGATCAGCCTATCTCTAACACATGCCATTGGAGGAGTTGCCGCTGTCTAGTCCTTTGGAGCCACCTTGGTGCTTTTCCGAGGCTAGCCCTTCAGCAACACCCTCAGCATGTTCTCTTTCTTTGTTAAGAGTCAGTTTCTGGGGTGAACAACAGAGAACTCAGGGACATAGACAAGAAATCCTGTCTTGTTCTTAAAAGCCTCAGCACAAGTCCTAGCACAGAGTCAGTGTTGATGGGAGGTTTGATGAATGAATAAAAGAGTGAGAAAGTTAAGTGATTTCCCTTCTCTAGGATACTATATCGATCAAGGTTGTGGCAGGAAAGACATAATGAACTCAAATGGGGTAACTGAGAAGAGTTTAGCAAAGGGCTATGTATAGCTGTATGAGTGGAATTCTTTTTTAAAAAAGGAAGGTTACAGCAACCCTAACTAGCAACAATAAGGAGCCATTACCACCCCTAGACCTGGGGGGGAAATAGTTATGGAACCCAAAGAGAGTAGTCACAGTCTTCAGGGAAAGAGAGCTGCCTGGCAGGGAGTTCCAACCTACGGCACCCCAACTGGAAGGAGCCACAGAAATCAATACCCCAAATCCTCTCTCCTCCCACCCGCTAGCATTCTATGATCCCCGCCCCAATGGCCAAACCCAGGACGATGGGGGAGCCCATGTGAGGCCGTCCATAGAGGTCAGCCTCCTGGGATACAAAGCAGGTGCAGGAAATAAGCAGAAATAAAAGCTCTTCGAAGCTTTCCTCTCAGTTCGTTATGAATAAATAATAGTTTCTTCAAAGATTACATTTAAGCTTTCACTAATAATCTTGAAGTAGCCGTTGGTCATCGTAAAGAAATAAGTGCATCCTGTGTTCTTACATCTTACACTTTAACCTAGATATTTGCCCTGATGGGCCTGGACAAGCCCAGGCAAGTCTTAGGTCAAAGCTTATTCCGCTTCCGTATTTGGAAATGTTATCCCTTCTCTAAGCATTCCTTAAGTTACTTCAACTTTTCCTTTGTTCTCCTCTGCCTTTACTTCTTTAGAAAATGTCCAAGTTTTTAGCCAATCAGGTCAAGCATAGAATGTGAGGTCCTGTTCTGGCCAATGGAAACTGGACACAGCAGTAGGGCGATTGTGGTTAGGAAATTTATAAATGTCCCTGTCTCCCTTGTTCAGGTGTGCTCTCATGGCAAGACTGCTGGCAAGTTGCACCCTTCCTGCAGGAAGTAAACTAACCTTGCTGAGTGATCCATTTCTCTGTGTGGATTTTTCCCGATGTCATAAACCCGTTTCCCACAGCAGGAAATGGAGTTAGGCAGTGGATGTAAAGGAGAAAATACAAAATATCCGGCACAGATACGGCTGTGGTTTGCATGTGTTCCCCAGAGTTCATGTGTTGGAAACATAATCCCTGATACAGCAGGGTTGAGAGGTGAGACCTTTGAGAGGTGTTTGGATCATGGGGACACCGCCCTTCTAAATGGATTAATGCCTTTATCGTGGGAGCGGGTTGGTTTTCACAGCAGTAGGTGCTCTCTCTCACCCTCTCGATCACCCATGTTGAGGAAGGAGACCCTTAATCACCTTTGGCATTCTACACTGCATCTCAAAAGGAGAAGTTAGAAGTTAGCCAGAGGAGGTACTGGTTGGCACCGCCAGCCCGGTTAAGGATAAGACCCCTACTGCTAACCACAATCCCATCTATAGATTACAGATATGGTATGGAGGAATCTTTCCAAAGGCATTGTTTTTAATTAAACACAATCAAACCCCCACCTAAGTCACGTACCCGACACCTACTTCATGAATCAAGACACTTTCACATGTAATTTCTAGAGTTGTAAGCCCAAGACACTGTCACATAGAGTTGTAAGCCCACGACACTATCACACGTAATTTCTGGAGTTGTAAACCTTTAAAAGGGCAGGGATTTTCTTTACGAGATGAGCTTGGCTGTTAAGCAACTATGCCACCCTGCTCCCAGCCGAATAAATCACCCCTTCCTTCCCAGTTCAGTGTTGGAGAGGTTTGCCTTGTGGCCGTTCCTGCTTTATTGTGATGCCTTCAGCCATGCCAGAATGCAGCAGATGTAAGCTCTCAACCTTGGACTTTCCAGCCTCCAGAACTGTGAGCCAAGTAAATTTCTATTCGTTGTAAATTACCTCGTCCGTGGTATTCTGTTATAGCAGCACAAAATGGACTGAGACAGTTACTACCTAGTTATAGGACAGACGACGAGAATCTCCTTCACCCAGATCCTGCAGCCACAGAAGAGCCAATGTTCTATGGAGAGTTAATCTCACCCAAGCCGCCAGCAGCAACAGCAAACAGCAATCTTCCTCTACACTTTTGTGCGTCTCCTTCATCAGTATGAGTTTCCACCATTATTTTGCTCGCAAGGAGACCATTCTCCAAAGCCCAGAGTAATTACAGAGTCCAGAAGTCTTGGGGCTTTCTGAATTTGAAGTAGATTCAGGGCTCAAGAGAGCCAAGAAGTCATATCAGTGCCAGGAATCTGGACCCCAGGCAGACAGTGTAGATAACCTACCCCAACGGAGGCGGCGGTAGGTTATCAAACCCACCCAAAAAGGAGCAAACACATTTATTGATCACTATGGGCCCTTTCCTTCCACCTGGAAGTTAGCAGGAACTTTCAAAGGTTCAGCATCCTCTCATATCCCATTGTCTCCTTCATGTACAGAAGAGAGAAACTCCCTCATCTCTGGGCAGGAGATACGGACTCGCACTGTCCTTGTGCTCATTTTTTGCCCACTAAGCCATTTCACAGGAAGTTAGCCGTGGTTTGGAGATTTTTAAATCCTCCTGGGAGGAAAAGGATTTACTAGTGAGAAGACATAAAAATGCAAATATTTTATTGATGAAATATGCATGTAAAGTGGTCGATACAGTGCCTGACATGAAAAAACACTCAATAAACGTTAGGCATCAATGTTTATATCATTCTTTTTAATATGCACCACTGACCGGGTGCAGTGGTTCACGCCTGTTATCCCAGCACTTTGGGAGGCTGAGGCTAGAGGATCACTTGAGCCCATCACCCTGAGCAACATAAGAAGACCCCATCTCCACAAGAAAATCTTTAAAAATTGCCTGGGTATGGTGGCATGTGGATACAGTCCCAGCTACTCAGGAGGCTGGGGTGGGAGGATCAATTGAGCCCAGGAGGTTGAGGCTGCAGTGAGCCATGATGGTACAAAAAATCCAATGAATAAAGCCGGGCGCGGTGGCTCACGCCTGTAATCCCAGCACTTTGGGAGGCTGAGGTGGGAGAATCACCTGAGGTCAGGAGTTCGATACCAGCCTGACCAATATGGTGAAATCCCATCTTTAAAAAATAATAATAATAAATAAAAATAAATAAATAAAATAAAAAAGAATGAATAAGACCTAGTATTTGCTAGCACAATAAGGTGACTATAATTAAAATAATTTAATTGTACATTTTAAAACAACCAAAAGAGAATAATCAGATTGTAATACAAAGGAGAACACTTGAGATGATAGATACGCCATTTAGCCTGATGTGATAATTACACATCGCATGTCTGCAATGTCTCATGTAACCCATAAACATATACTTGCGATGTCATCACAAAAACTAAAACTAAATATAAAACAAGCATGTATCATCTCCTTGTCTGTGGATCTGGAACTCACAAACCTACTGAGCTCAGTGGTTCTGGCTTAGGGTCTCCCATGAGGCTGCAGGTAAGTTGTCAGCCAGGACTGCAGTCATCTGAGAGTTTCTGGGGCTGAAGGCTATGCTTCCAGGCTCACTCGTGTGGTTGCCTCTGTTAGTCACTGACTCTTAGAGACCTCAATTCCTCACTGCATGGGCCTCTCCATAAATTGCCTGAGTGTCCTCGTGATACAGCAGCCAGCTTCCTCCAAAGCGACTGATCCAAGAAAGAGAGAGAAAGAGCCAACAATGGAAGCTGGAGTCTTAGATGATGTAATGGCAGAAGTGACATGATGTCATTTCTGCAGCATTGGTCACACAAGATCCAACATGGATCTTTCCGGCGTGGAACTATACAAGGGTGTGAATGGCAGCACGCAGGGATCCTTGGGGTCATCTTGGAATGTGGCTACCTCAGAGGAAACCTGAAAGGCTGGGAACAAGGACACATGAGAGGCTTTATTTATTTATTTTTTTTTTAATTTTTTTTTTTTGAGAGGGAGTCTCTCTCTTGTCACCCAGGCTGGAGTGCAATGCCACGATCTTGGCTCACTGCAATCTCCACCTCCTGGGTTCAAGCGATTCTCCTGCCTCAGCCTTCCAAGTAGCTGGGGTTACAGGTGCACGCCACCACACCTGGCTAATTTTTGTATTTTTAGTAGAAATCGGGTTTCGCCATGTTGGTTAGGCTGGTCTCGAACTCCTGACCTCGTGATCTGCCCACCCCAGCCTCCCAAAGTGCTGGGATTACAGGTGTGAGCCATCGCACCCAGCCAAGAGAGACTGTTCTACACTTTTTAATTATGTTATTTTTAAACTTGAAGCTGTATTTCCTATTTAAAATATTAGTGTTAAAGAGAGAGAATGCCCTCAGGAACAACCAGCAGCCTGGATCATAGTTTGACACTCCCAGTAACAGAGCCAAGAGTCTCAAACTAGGCCAACAGGTATTCTTGGGGAGCCCTGCTGTATCCCAGGCACATAAAAATCTACAGTACAAACATCACCATCTTCCTGGAGCCTGAATAAACTTTAGTAGAGTAATAGTAATTTAAAATACACGCAGCACAAAGTAGAATGCAGAGTTCACCAATAGATAAGATAAAACATAAGACTTCGAAGGAAATTTCCCCCTTGCAGAGGTTATGTTGGCCTACACTCCACAGGGTATGAATTCATTCCCTTTTCCCCTCAGGGATAGTTTGTTAAGAGTTTGAAAACCACTGCTCTGAGCAAACCGCCCTCCAGAGTCACACGCGAAAAATCAAACTCATTACTAAAAAATAAATTTTATTTCAATAAAAATTATAGTAATGAGCTTGATTACCCTTTTCACCTGACTTGGCTACAAATGACTGCCAACTGTTTAAAAAAAAATCCAATCTACCCTCAGAGCCAATATGCTATTAATTTAAAGATTACAGGCAGGCTGGGCATGGTGGCTCCTGCCTGTAATCCCAAAACTCTGGGAGGCCAAGGTCGGTGGATCACCTGAGATCAGGAGTTCGAGACCAGCCTGACCAATATAGTGAAACCCTGCTCTCTAACAAAAATACAAAAATTAGCCAGGTGTGGTGGCGAGCACCTGTAGACCCAGCTACTTGGGAGGCTGAGGTAGGAGAATCTCTTGAACCTGGGAGGCGGAGGTTGCAGTGAGCTGAGATCGAACCACTGCACTCCAGCCTGGGTGTGGGTGCCAGAGCAAGACTATGGCTCTAACTAAAAAAAAAAAAAAAAATTATAGGCAAAAGGGGTTGCCCATGTTCTCAGCACCGGCAGCAGGAGCATCAAAACATGGCACACACTCCACTGATGTCTGTCCAGAAGGGGAAACACTCATGTGAAACCACTGGCTTTGATCTGGCTTTGTTGTTTTTTTGTTTTTTTGCAGAGACCGGTTCTCATTCTGTTGCTCAGACTGAAGTACAGTGGTGGGATCATAGCTGACTGCAGCGTCGAACTCCTGGGCTCAAGCAATCCTCCTGCCTCAGCATCCCCAGTATCTGGGGCTACAGGTGCACACCAGCATGCCTTGTCAATTTTTTTTTTAAATGTGTAAAGATGAGGTCTTGCTATATTGCCCAGACTGGTCTCAAATTTCTGGCCTCAAGTGATCCTCCTGCCTTGACCTCACAAAGTGCCGGGATTATAGGCATACTCCAGCCACTGTACCTGGCCCCTGCTTTTTTTTTTGGAAATGGAGTTTCGCTCTTGTTGCCCAGGCTGGAGTGCAATGGTGTGATCTCGGCTCATCGCAACTTCTGCCTCCCGGGTTCAAGCAATTCTCCTGCCTCAGCCTCACAAGTAGCTGGGATCACACGCATGCACTACCACGCCCAGCTAATTTTTGTATTTTTAGTAGAGACGGGGTTTCTCCATGTCAGTCAGGCTGGTCTCCAACTTCTGACCTCAAGTGATCCACCCACCTCTGTATCCCAAAGTGCTGGGATTACAGGCATGAGCCACCACACCCAGACTTTTTTCTTTTTTAATGTAGCTCATGACCACAAATGGAGTTTGGTTTCCTTGCTCTTTTTCCCATTTGGTACTTTCCTTTCTCTCCCATCCACTCCCCTTCAAACCAAAAGTGAATCTTGTTATTTCTTGAATAATATGTAGATGCTGAAGGAATGAAAAACCTGAACTCTAGAGTCTATCTGAACCCAAATTCTAGCTGCCCCATTCAGTTGCTGTGTGACTCTCAGTAAGTTCTTACCCTCTCTGAGCCTCTTTCTTCACTTGGAAAATAAAAGTACATATATATACATATATATGTATATATATGTACAGCTCTTAGCCAGGATTCAGCCTAGGGTAACCATTCAGTAAATATTAGCATTATCAAGGAAATTACCTCTGATAAATTAATTTTCATTAAGCAATGAAGGTCTATCACAGTAATGACTTCTGATCAACCAGCCTGACAGAAGACTCATAACATTTTACATTTTTATAATTTCCCTAAATTCAAAATTCTCCACAAGGAGCAAGTACAATTTTTATAATCAGACATACAGCTGGCATTCACTCTGTCTGTTCATCCCAACCCTTAGCCACTGGCCACCAATTTCTGGTTGGCTGCTCCAACCTGAGAGCACGGCTACTCCAATCAGAGGCAGAGAGGCTCATCTAGTGTTTTGCTGTTGATTTCTCTTGGTTTTGTAAAAATAAATAAACAATAAAATGAGGATCCATCCTTCAGACAGCATGTAACTTCCTAAGCTAAGGTGAACGGGAGGAAATTGAAATGTCTTTCCCCAGTTCAAATCCCCTACCCCCTCCCATCTGCCCACCCTGGGCTCCAACACTCGGGAGAAGAACCTTAAGTGGTTCTCCTGATGCCTTTGAGCTGGGCAATCAATCATGATCAAAATCAGGGGCGTGGGAGCCCTGCTAATGTGGAGTGATGGGAGAAAATCAGGCTGAATTAGAGAAGGGTACATTCTGGAGTGTGTTTTACAACCCCTTTAGTTCTAAGCACATAAGGATTTCAAATCAAGGAGCATCCGCACACAAACTCTTGGATTATTTAGGAGATAAGGCGGATCCAAAATTAGCATATAGATCAGAGGCACGCAACTGAGTGCTACTAAAGTGGGCTATAAATGTCTGGATGGGGAATAAAATCATTTTTTTTGGAAGAAAGCTTTACAGCATTCCAAAATCTTGTCCAGGAAGTGTGAACTGTAAGTCAGATGAACCCTAAATCAATGGACTGAGGTGTGTCCTCCAAAATTGATATGTTGAAGCCCTAACCTCCATGGTGATGGTATTATGAGGTGGGTTTTTTGGAAAGACTATCAATTTAGATGAGATCATGAGGGTGAGATCTTCATGATCAAATTAGTGTCCTTATAAGAAAAGATACCAGAGGGCTTGCTTTCTTGATCCATCTCTCTTTCCCTCTCTCTCTCTCTCTCTCTCTCTCTCTCTCTCTCTCCCTCCCTCCCTCTCCCCTTCTTTCTGTCTCTCCATCCCCGCTCAACCTTCCTCCCTCATGTGAGAATGAAGAGAGAAAGCAGTTTTTTGCAAGCCAGGAAGAGGGTCCTCTGGGAGCTACATCAGCCAGATTGTGAGACTTCTCAGCCTCCAAAACTGTAAGAAATAGATTTCTGTTGCTTAAGCCATCCAGTTGACACTATTTTGTGATAGCACCCCGAGAGGGTTTGGATTTGTGTCCCCACCCAAATCTCATTTTGAATTGTAATCCCCAGTGGTGGAGGAGGTGATTGGATCATGAGGGCAGATTTCCCCCTTGCTGTTCTCATGCTAGTGAGTGAGTTCTCACAAGATCTGGTTGTTTAAAAGTGTGTAGCACATTCCCCTTTGCTCTCTTCCTCCTCCTCCAGCCATGTAGGACATGCCAGCTTCCCCTTCATCTTCTGCCATGATTGTAAGTTTCCTGAGGCCTCCTTGGCCATGCTTCCTGTACAGCCTGCAGATCTGTGAGCCAATTAAACCTCTTTTCTTTATAAAGAAATTCCTGAGAATGGGTAATTTATAACAATTCAAGAACGGACTAATACACAGCCTAAACTGACTAAGACACCCATTCTGACCCATTCTAACACCCAAACTAACTAAGTCCTGCTTTGAGCCTTTCACTATAGTGTCACCTCGGGGCAAGTCACCCATCTTCTCCAAACCTTTGTTTCCCACCAGGAAAATGGAAATGACAGTACCTCTCCTTCCTAACCCACAAGCCAACTAGGAGGATCAAAAGGAACATGGCGAGCAAATACTTTCTAAACTGTAAAGTGCTATGCTAATGCAAGACAGCATTCCTCTCTTTTTATGGAATTATTTATACTCTACCTGGTTATAACAGAGGATTTATGGTAGATGTCACCAAGGCTCTTTATTTTGAATTTCAAGAGAGAAATAAGAATCTTTGTTATCTGTAGACACCCAAATACAATTTCCATGAGGCATAAATACAATATAAATATCCTTTACCTAATAACCCTTTACCCAGACATAGTGAAAAGATAAATTCCCCTTCAACCTAATGAAGCCTGAGTCAGTCTCATATTCTAAATTCGCTGAACAGAAATGCTAGTGGGTACCTACTATGTGCAGTACCCAGCACGATGTCTAGCACTGAAACATACAGTGTATACACCAGCACCTCCACCAAACCCATATCCAGCATGCAAAACACACCCTTTTCAAGTTGGAAGCACTTAAATAGAATTTTTGGAGTTCAAAAGGTCTTAATGCAAACTGGCTCCAGTCCCCATCATTTTATCTTTGAAACATCGGTTAAGTCTTCTCTGAGCCAGCGTTTTGCACACGTGGAAACTTGAGACCAACCATCCTTCAAGTGTCTCAGGGCAATTAGCAATACTGAAGGTGAAGGACCTAGCATAGTACTCATAGATTTTTCAACAAATGGTAGCTACTGTTATTTCTCATCAGTGCAGATTTTAGGGTGCCAATTCTCAGAGCACTTCAGATAAAACTGCATTTCTGAAGTCAAAAAAACAGTGGCATTAACTTTATTCTTTTTTAATTAACCTAAGTTCCCATCACGTTTAGAAAAGAGATCACAATGATAAACGCTTGCTCTGTCTCTCTTTTTTAAAAATTCACAGTTCTTACATGTGACAGTACTGTGGTACTTAGTGTCACCCTACAAAGAATAAATTTAAATTGAAGAAGCAGAAACAGGGGGAGAGTCCTTGTTTGGGTTTAATTGGTATTTGAGCACAATAAAATTCTATCCTAGAAGCTGGAGTCATAAAACTGAAAGTCAGGAAGGAAAAGATGGCTAATTAAGCTCTGAAACTAAAAGCTCTTTCTTTATTGCTATTTCCTTAAGTCCTAACAATTGGTCAGACACAGGGGCTTAGCTGTGCCATTCTAGTTAATGGTCGGTTACAAATTTCCCACATAAACTCATCTTCCTTCCAGCAACTTAAATCTCAGGCACCAGATGTAATAAGGAGAGAAAGCTCTTAGGCCCAGGGCAATCTCTCTCTCAAACCCCATCTCCCTCCCCAATCCGTGTCCCACCACAATAACTGTTAGGAAGGGCTTTTGGTTGCATGCCCAGAAACCTAACTCTGGCTAAATTAATGAAGAAATGAATACACTGGTTTATCCAGCTGAGGTCATTCACGGAAAGGGAGCTGCTAAGATTTGAATGTGCCTCCTCCAAAATTCACGTTGAAACTTAATCCCCATTGCAGTGATATTGAGAGGTGAGGCCTTTTAGGAAGAGCTTCAGTCAGGAGGCCTTGGCCCTTAGAAATGGATTCATGCCTTATTAAGGGGTAGAGGGAACTGACTTAGGCCCTTTTGCCCTTGACCTTCCACATGTGAGGATACGGCATTCATGCCTTCCAGAGGACACAAGGCACCACCTTAGAAGCAAGGAACAGAGAACCCCTTACCAGACACCAAAATGTGCCTGTGTCTTGATCCCAGACTCCTCAGCCTCCAGAACGGTGAGAAATAAGTTTCTGTCCTACATAAGTTACCTAGTCTCAGGTATTTTGTTACTGCAGCAGAAACAGACTAAGACAGGAAGGGAAAAGAAACCAGAGCCCCAGGGACTAGAAACAGGACTCACCGCCACCAAGACACACATATACTCTCTCTCTATCTCTCCATTTCTCTTCTTTGTTTGTCTTTGCTCAGCCTTATTCTCCATCTCTCTCCAGGTGGGAGGACAAGTAGAGGTTGGCAGCTCCAGATTTATATCCTTTCTCTTTAGGAACCACAATAAATTAATCCCCAGGGAAGATTCTGATGCATGTGCTGCTCCATGGCCCAACACTGCTGGGCGGATGGAGCCTGACGTTTCACCAGACATGTGCCACTTACCCACCATAGCAGACACTGGCAATGCCCGCCCCTGCCCCTTGGACCCTCCCCATCCCACACAAGCTGAAGGCATCCCTCTGCAAGCACCTGCAACTCCCCACCTGAAGGCCTTTTCTTGGCCAAGGCGAGATAGGCCAGAAGCTCTAGAATGTCAAAGTCCCTGAGTGCATCCCTTGGTCACCATCAGATGAGTGATGAAAGATAAATATCTCAGTTTTCTCAGCACTCAGGTGGGACACGTTGAGGTGGGTTCCACGCATCAACCATAGCTCACCAAAAGGATCGCGCCCCGACTGCCCGTAAAAGTAACTCACTCATTACCTTGCTCTGTTTTGGTTTAAATTTCCTTGTCTCATTTTGCCGTGTGATGGTTAATTGTGTGTCAATCTGACTGGGCCCCTGAGTGCCTAGATAATTGGTAAAGCATCATTCTGGGTGTTCCTCTGAAGGTGTTTTTGGATGAGATTAACATTTAAATGGGTACACTGAGGAGAGCGGGTTGCGCTCCAGGTGTGGGTGGCCCTCATCCAATCAGGTGAAGGTTGAAATAGAACAACAGGCTGACCCTTGCCTGAGTAAGAGAGATTGCCTCCTGCCCGAAAGTCTTCAAACCGAATGATCAAAACGTTCCTGCCTTTTGACTCAAGCTGAAACACTTCTCTTTCTGGATCTCGAGCCTGCTGGCTTTCAGACTGGAACCGCACCGTTGGCTCTCCTGGATGTCCAGCTTACTGACGCATCCAGCAGGTCTTAGGACTTGTCAGCCTTCACAATCGCATATACACACACACATACATATACACACACACATATATAAAAGTGCATATAGATACATATACACATACATATGTGTATATGTATATGCATACAAATGCGTACGTGTGTGCGTGTGTGTGCATGTGTGTGTGTGTACAGGCGCTATTCTATTGGTTCTGCTTCTCTAAAGAGCCCCGACTAATATTCTCCTACTGGAGCTTCTCACAGTCACCCTACAAATAAACCATTCACATGGACATCCTCACCACAGGCTCTGCCTTGGGAAAACCCAGCCTAAGATACCCGTGAATTTCATAGGAGAAGAAAGAGTGCCAGGGTTGGCAGCCTTACTGAACCACGTGGAAGAGGAAAGGATCGCACCTAAACGAAAGGGTACTGAGCAGTTAAAATGACCTAAACCCACACTGGTCCACGTTGCTGAAAAAGTGAGATGGGATGAACCAACTTTCAACCAGGGTCCAAATATTGCTGTGACTCCTAGACTGGCCTGACATGAGGTCCATGTCCACCAGCTTAGACATCCGTCTCAACTAAGGTTTCTCCAGGAAGGCCAGAACTGGCACGCTCTGCTTAGGCTCTCAGTGACTTCACCCAGCCAGCAGAGGAGCGCTCAGAAAGGCCGACAAGCCCTGAGGTCTGCTCAGGCTCCAGCTACCTGCTCTATTCCTGCTTCATCAACCTCTAGCCTAGTTCACCCAGTCTCCAGCTTTGCTCCCGCCCATTAGATTCTATGGCTGAACGTGACTTCCATAGTCTCCGTTTCTCAGGTGAATTTAAGGCAAGGTTGCAAACTTAAATGCCCACAGCGGGCAGACAAGTAACACAAATGAGTGAAGTGTCGAGGTTAGGGCAACAGGGCCCGGTGGAGACCATGGCAAACTGGAGAGCACACACCCCATCTAAGGAGAAATCGAGGCTCGGTTTTTCAAGATTTGTGGAAATGGAGGCCCAATGTTGCCAAACTGCCACTATTTTTTAGAGAGAAGCAGAAAATCCAGGGGTTTTTAAAGATGTAAAATACACAGATTGTTGAATGATGGCAACTGATTTTTTTTTTTTTTTTTTGAGACAGAGTCTCCTTGTGTCACCCAGGGTGGAGTGCAGTGGTGCAGTCTGGATCACTGCAACCTCCGCCTCCCAGGTTCAAGCCATTCCCCTGCTTCAGCCTCCTGAGTAACTGAGGTCACAGGCGCACGCCACCACATCCAGTTACTTTTTGTAGTTTCAATAGAGATGGGGTTTCCCCTTGTTGGCCAGTTTGGTCTCAAACTCCTAACCTCAAGGGATCTGCCCGCCTCGGCCTCCCAGAGTGCTGGGATTGCAGGCATGAGCCATCGCAACTGGCCCTGATTTTTTTTTTTAATGTAAATACCATTTTTTTCAATGTGCGAATCTAGTGAAAAGTTCTGCCAGGCCAGTGCTGCATGGCTCACCATGAGAATGAGCCTCATCAACCTCCCTCTACAGGAAGTGTAGTTAACCAGGGCCCCAGCTGCTGTGCTGGGGATCCACATGCTTCCTCCCACGGCGGGGGCCCTGGCTAATGACCGAGCATGGCAGGGACATTAGAGCAGACCCCTCCCCGGGAGACACAGGATTCCTCTGTCCCCAGCTGCGGCTTAGGGACTTCCCTGTGGTGTCTCCCCCTTAACTTTTTCCCCTCTCTCCTTCACTTGGGGTCAGACTTGCATTGCTGTCTCAGGTTTTCCCAGCTTCACCTGGTACCTTCTCCATTTTCTCTTAAGATTTTTCTCCCCTAATAAAAATCATGTATGTGTAATCCTGTATTGGAGTTCATTTCTGAGGAGAACTGGGCTAACACATCATCTTGCAAACTCTGCTTTCAGCATTCAGCTCACACTCAATTACGTCCTTCGAACTCCAGCTATTTAGAGCCAATTCCATTCCAGCTCCCACACCCCGAATCCCCTCCCACCCACCCTGCCCCTGCCCCCCTACACCCTCATTCTGCTTTCCTGGAAATAGCATTTCTGCTTACTTTTGGACAGCGGTCCTTCCTTCTTTGTTCATTCACGGAGTTTGGATGGGGTCGACACCATCCTCTAAAGCTAGGGCTGAGCACGTGACCAGGACTGACTCATCAGCCTCTTCTACTTCCATAGCCACAATCATTGGTTAAGAGATGGGCACCTGACTTTTACGATCCAATGAGAGTCAGCTTCTAATGCCAATGCTTTTGACAAAGGTAAGTTCATTTTCCCCTGCAGTTACTAAAGTGGTAGGAGGTAAGTCAGTAGCTTCTGAAGGCACAAGGAGAGGGCCTGATAATGAAGCTGACACAGATGAAAAGAGACCTGAGAAGTAGAAATCAGGCAGATTCCAAAGCATATCATTTAAGCACCTGGATCCAGCTATACTTGAAGTCCAATCTATCTGGGGGCTTCGAACTTGCGTAGAACAATAGCAAAATGTAGCTGAGAGAGTTTTGGCTAATCTACCACCACACCTCTCATTCAGATTCATGAAATATGAACGACATTGCCAACTTAAATTTACAAACAGCATTGTAATTGACATTGACATAAAAGCTATTTCAAAAAGGAAAAGTTCTCATTCTTTCACTATGTGAACTTGGGAAATTTCTAATCCATTATGAACTTCAGCATTTTCCCCTCCTAAATGTAGCAAATACAACATACCTTGCTTGCCATGGAAGGAAATTAAATGACCTTATCTAGGAAAGTAAAGAAAAAGGTATAAAACATTGTTATTTTCCAAAGATATCTAACACGTAAGTCCAGGAGCATTGAACAAGGGCTCTAGGGGCATAGATTCAGATTCCAGCCTTATTACTAACTGGCTGTATGACCTCAGACAAGTCAATTGACCTCTCTGCCCTCCGTTCCCTCATCTGTAAGATGGAAACTCCGATCATAATCTATTGCACTTACATATCTACGTACATAAGTGCTTAATGCAATGTGCGGCACTCAAAATATGTGTGGTATGATTGTTATTGATACAATGGTTGACTTGCCAATGACTGTGATGCCAAACCCCCTGCACAGTTGGAAATCCACCTACAACTTTTGATTCCCCCAAAATGGAGCTACTAATAGACTATTGTTGACCAGAAGTCTTACCAATAATATAAACAGTCAATTAACACATATTTTGTATTTTACATGATTATATACTGTATTCTTACAATAAAATAAGGTAGAGAAAAGAATATATGATTAAGAAACCCATAAGGAAGGGAAAATGTATTTGTTATTTATTGAGCGGAAGTGGATCATCACACACGTCTTCAATCTCACTGTCTTCACATTGAGGAGATTGAGGAGGAGGAGAAAGAGGAGCTCTTGGTCTCACCGCCTCAGGGGTGGCAGAGGCAGAAGAAAATCCACGTATAAGTGGACTCCCACAGTTCAAATCCATCTTGTTCAAGGTCCAACTGTATTTATATTATAATAAATCCTGTTCATGTTGTCACTGTTGACCCTTCTATTCTGTTCTCAACATAACTTACTACGCCCAGTGGAAAATTTCATCTTAAAATCCCGCAGCCCAAGGCCTCTTCAGTAGACTCAGCTAGATGGCTTGTCAAGGGTATGACTTAACTTCTTCTGTAAACACAACCAGCCCAGTTTCAACTGCCTTTTGGGGAACTTTCCCAATTATCAAACACTTCTGCACATCAAATATGAATTACTGTAATTGCCCCAGAAGAACACACTGTTGAAACATTTGACTTGCCCAGAACTAATTGTCTGTCAAAAAGATATTTTGCAGCCAAGCTAATCTCTTAATTGGACATCTAATTTAACTGAAACCTTTTCTCCCTGCTTATTTTATGCTTTCTTCTCTTGTTTTTGCCAAATTCTGGATGCTGGGCACTGCTTTCAGAAATAATTTATCTTGTTTTTTTCTATTATAAAAGTAATACATGTTCATTATAGAAAAAAATGAAAAAAATGCAAAATGAAGAACAATTGACCCTAGACTCTCTGCTCAGAGAAAGACTATGAACATTTTAGCAAGTCTCCATTCCAAGTTTTTCTAGAATAGATGTTCCTACATAGTTAATAAAAACATATATTCAATTTTGCAGTTTGTTTTTATTCTACTTTACATTTTAAGTTGAACATTTCCACTCACTATTCCAAGATCTTCAGAAACATGTTTAGAAACAGCAGGATATCTCATCATTGTTACATTCTGTTTAACCTCTTCCCCTAATGTTGAACTTTTGTTGCTTTACAAATAAATTTTCTGTGTGTTTCAGATACAGTTTCCTTAGGACAGATTCTCTATAATATGTAACAATTCCCCATGTGTCTCTTACATTTCTGCACGTCTCGAGTCACCTTTTGTTCTCGGCCATCTTTATAAGAATGTTTATATAGCTAATAGCATTAGAAGATAGGGATAATGTAGCAGAAGACAGATTTATTTGCTGATTAGGATTATAATGACAATATAACCCCACCAATTTGTGAGGCCAAGGTGAGCAGATGACCCAAGGTCAGGAGTTCGAGACCAGCCTGACCAATATGATGAAATCCTGTCTCTACTAAAAACGCAAGAAATTAGCCCGGTATGGTGGTGGGTGCCTGTAATCCCAGCTGCTAGGGAGACAGATAGGAGAACTGTTTGAACCTGAGGGCAGAGGTTCCAGTGAGCTGAGATCATGCCACTGCACTCCAGCCTGGGTGTAACAGAGTGAGACTCCATCTCAAAAAAAAAAAAAAAAAAAGGATTATAATGATAACATCTCTCTCCATCCATGTAAAGGTTGAAAAGATCAAGATCCCTAAACTTGGGGCTCCTCAGCTCTGATGCAAATCCACTGCATGCACAGATTCTACCTGCATCCATCTGCGTATCACTCAGTTCTCACACTGCTAATAAAAATATACCCAAGGCCAGGCACGGTGGCTCATGCCTGTAATCCTAGCACTTTGAGAGGCCGAGGTGGGCAGACTGCCTGAGCTCAGGAGCTCTAGACCAGCCTGGGCAACATGGTGAATCCCATATCTACTAAAATATAAAAAATTAGCCAAGCATTGTGGTGTACACCTGTAATCCCAGGTACTCAGGAAGCTGAGATGGGAGAATGGCTTGAACCCAGGAGGTGGAGGTTGCAGTGAGCCAAGGTTACACCACTGCACTCCAGCCTGAGTGACAGAATGAGACTCTGTCTTAAAAAAAAATTTACCCAAGACTAGGTAATTTATAAAGGAAAGAGGTTTAATTGACTCAGTTCCACAGGGCTGGAGAGGCCTCAGGAAACTTACAATCATGGCAGAAGAGGAAGTAAACATGTCCTTCTTCACATGGCAGCAGCAAGGAGAAGAATGAGCAAAAGAGGGAAAAGCTCCTTATAAAACCCTCAGATCTTGTGATAACTCAGTCACTATCACAAGAACAGCATGAAGGTAAGTCCCCAGGGATTAAATTACCTCCCACCAGGTCCCTTCCATGACACATTGGATTGTGGAAACTACAATTCGAGATGAGATTTGGGTACGGACACAGCCAAACCATGTCGACCTGTGTCACCCTTGAGGGACTTGGCCGTCAAGGGGATCTGGTGCAGACATGAAGCTCAAGCTTCCTGTTGTGCCATGAAAAATAAAGTCCTTTATCTCTGAACCCAGAGTCTCATGTCTTCTGCCAACATCCATACAACTCTGACAGGCTAACCTGTTAGATTCCATGTAGGATAATACCTTAGACCAACACAATTCTTGACACTCCAGAGTGAATTTGTTGGATCAAAAGGCATAAACAATTGCTAAGACTCTTAATATGTCTTGTCGATTAACTCTCCAAACAAATATGAGTCATTGCCTGAAATCTCTCTTGTCCTCAGGAAGGAACAGAGCTGCTTGACTCAGATCTCCCAAGCAGACTTAGGCTATAATGTCTTCCTTTCATGCAGAGCTTTTGCCATCCCAAGCAACCACTCCTACCTAATATCCTCTAAAAAGCTTTTTCTCCCTACCCAGTGTCACTGTTGAGCTGACTTTCTTTTCTGGATTACTCTTTTATGTAATAAAAAGTAGGCATGAGGATCAAACAGAAAGGGAAAAAGGGGGATTTAATTTCTGCCAAGTGCCAGGAACAGTGCAAAGAACATTTAGATAAAGCAGATGGCATTAATTATTTTCATCTATCCAGAACCCCCTACCCCACCTAAGCACCCCAGCCCCTGGCTTGGCCACACGGGTGGCTATGTGATCCGACCTGAAGCAATCAGAGTCCTTCCCTGGGATTATTTTCACACTGTAACCACATGAGAAGGTCTTCCATTTTGAAACAGTGAAGCTTGTTGGTGGCCACGGTTCTAGCCAAAAAAAAAAAATGGAAAAACCAACCAGAAACCAAATAAACAGACAAACAAAAAAATCACTATGGTAAAAAATAAAATAAAATAAGATACGACAGACATGGGGGAGTGGTCTCCTTTCAGTTGCCCCTGCCCCTCAACTGCTCTCCGACCTTCCTGGGTTTGGTTATGAGAGTCAATAAATTCTCCCCTTTTATTGCCTAAATAAATTCCATTGAGTTTCTGTTCCTTGCAACCAACATAATCTTGATGCTTAATAGTAGCTGGCATTTTGTGAGTGTTTACTGTGCTGTGCCCATGAATCCACCTAATCCTCTCTACAGTTAGACAGGTAAGGTACTTTTAGCAACCCCAGTGTCCAAAAGGGCAAACAATTTAGTGAAGCGAAATGACTTGCTCACAGTTGCTCAGCTAACAAGGGGGCGGAGTCAGAGTTTAAATGCAGAGCCCATACTCTTCCCTATTGTATAACACAGACATATGATCTCTGTTCCCAGGGCTGGGGAATGCAGAGAACTGGGGATTGAAGGAACAGCAGGTGTTCAGGTGAGCAGTAATCAGGGGACCTTCCACAAGGGAATGGGGAGTACTGGCCTTGGTGATGACCAGCCGGCACTCAGCATGGTCAGGGAAAGGGAGCACTGGCCTTGGTGATGACCAACCCGCACTCAGCATGGCCAGGGAAAGGGAGCACTGGCCTTGGTGATGACCAGCCGGCACTCAGCATGGTCAGGGAAAGGGAGCACTGGCCTTGGTGATGA
>NW_022436991.1:4194836-4201090 GCF_009761245.1 Sapajus apella | reverse complement strand
CGGCACTCAGCATGGTCAGGGAAAGGGAGCACTGGCCTTGGTGATGATCAGCCAGCACTCAGCATGGTCAGGGGTGGGGTGGTGCTCTCTCCAGCACTCCAGGTGCTGAGAAGACAAACTAAAATATTCCTTTCATCTGAGGAGGTTGAATACAAAACTTTTTAAATTATTAGGCCCACAGAGGCAATAAAATGAGATAGCAATCATGTCTGACATCCCCTCTTTGAGCTCAGTATTCATTTCTTAAAACGGCTTGCCGCAAGTAGCTATGAATTAGCCTAATAATGCCCCACTGGATACTACAACCTACACCTTATAGCTTAACAATGTATAGCCAATCACTCATCCATGTTATTTCTGAAAACCAATGAGAATTTCTAACAACCAGCTGTGTACCAGCCCACTCCATGTTCCCCTTTTTTGCCTTTAAAAATCCACTTGTTACTGCTGCTAACTGGAGTGTATATTGGGGCAACTTGAATCTACACTCCCCGGCTACAGTCCTCAGGCTTGGCCCAAGTAGAGTCTTCACTTATACTAGTTTTGCCTCAACTTCTTTTGCTTAGGTTGACGGTGCTATGGGCTGAATTATATTCCCCCTTGAAGTTCAAATTTGAATAAATATTCAAATAGGACCTTGAGGCTAGGCGCAGTGGCTCATGCCTGTAATGCCAGCATTTTGAGAGGCCAAGGCAGGCAGATCATCTGAGGTGAGGAGTTCGAGACCAGCCTGGCCAACATGGCGAAACACCATCTCTACTAAAAATATAAAAATTAGCCGGGCGCTAATGGTGGCAGGTGCCTATAATCCCAGCTACTCAGGAGGCTGAGGCAGGAGAATCACTTGAATGTGGGAGGCGGAGGTGGCAGTGAGCCAAGATCGTGCCACTGCACTCCTGCCTGGGTGACAGAGCAAGACTCTATCAAAAAAAAAAAAATATATATATATATATGTATATGAATTTGAAGCCCTTCAACCATACAGGTCATATGTTGAAGGCCTAACGCCCAGCACCTCAGAATGTCACTATATTTTAAGATAGGGGCTTTAAAGAGGTAATTATGTTTAAACGAGGCCATTTAGGGTGAGCTGTAATCCAATGTGACTTGTGTTCGTATAGGAAGAGGATATTGGGACACACAGAGAGACACCAGGGATGGACAGGCACACAGGGAAGACCACGTGAGGACACAGCCAGAAGTCAGCCATCTGCAAGCCAAGGCGAGAGGGCTCCGGAACAACAAACCAGGTGTCTGCTGACACCCTGATCTCAGACTTCCAGCCTCCAGAATTGTGAGAAAACAAATTTCTGTCGTTTTAGCCACCCAGTCTGTTGTACTTTGCTATGGCAGCCCCAGCGAATGATACATATGGTAATCTGTCACCACTTATGACGGGTCCTGGCGTGTAGCCAGTGTGGGTGCATACACACACACACACACACACACACACACACACACACACACACAAACATTTTTAGAATATGATATCCGTGAGCCCTACTCCTGTGCTGATAATAGTTCATGAATAGTTCATTTTCACTCTGGAAATCTGGTGTGTTTTCCTAGTTTCCATCCCACCAAGACCCCTTCCCACCTGCTGGGGAAACATTTTGTCTGAACACCTCACCCCTTTCACAGCACGCACCTGGCGATGGGGAGAAGCTTCCGACTTTGATATTGACAAGGTACTTATAACCTGGCCCCCTTTCTCCTGCTTTGTTGTGGAAAAAATAAATCCAATATCTCATTTCAACTAAAGTCTTGGCAAAGGAAACAAAACAAAAAAGGAAAGCAGCCTAGAAATGAAAACCAAAGATCATGAACAGCGCTGTGCTGTGTTACAGCTAAGGGCTGCTGCCTTCAGATGTCAGGGCTCTGAGTGAGTGTGTGTGTGTGTGTGTGTGTGTGTGTGTGTGTGTGTGTGTGCCAGAAGCACAAAATGACACACCCTGGGGTGGGGTCAGGCAAGCTGACTGGGGGAAAGGTGGGAACAGAATATTTTATAACAATGTCAGAAAAATGGGTTTACGTTTTCTGAGAGAGAGATACCCAAAGCTTCAAGCTCACCTCAGAGGAAAATTGAGCTAGGCTCCCATGCACTCCACTCGGATCTCAAGCACATGACCACACATACAGCCTTCTCAACATCCAGGTGAGGCCTCTGTTGTCTACTTCTCCAGAGAGCAGAGGCGAATTTATCTGAAGCTAATGAGGTGTGGGCTTCAGGGTCTTTTACTTGTATCTGTCTCTTTAAATGTTGGACTTGGGAAGGGATTTAGGTCACAAGGGAAAGCTGGCTTTCAATAATAAAGCACCTCTATGTTCACATTTCTGATTAATTCCCTACACAGATCCCACAAGAATGGAATGGAAATATCTAAAAGCTCCAGAATTTTCTCCTTTTTTTTTTTTGATAGGGTTTTGCTCTGTTACCCCAGGAGTGTGGTGGCAAAATCATCACTCACTGCAGCCTCCAACTCCCTGGCTCAAGCGATCCTCCCACCTCAGCCTCCCGAGTAGCTGAGACTACAGGCACACGCCACCACACCTGGCTAATTTAAAAAAAATTTTTTTTTGTAAAGATGGGGGTCTTGCTATATGGCTTAGGCTGGTCTTGAACTCCTGGGCTCAAGAAATCCTCCCACCTTGGCATCCCAAAGTGCTGGGATTACAAGCATGAGCTACGATGTCTGGGGACCTACAGGAATATTTTACTTAATTTCTCATTCCAAAACAACATTCCCTTTTGTGTGTAATTCTAAATTTATAATTTTACATTCTTTTTCTTAAACAGAGATTCCCATATTATATAAGCTTCAGACCCCACAAAACCTGGATCTGGCTCTGCCAAAATGATATGTCTTTTATGGCATTTTTAGAGAAATTCTGGTTATTCCTGAACATCTCAGACTTTCTGGAACCAACACAGGTTCTATTATGAACATCCTGTTGCCTAATTTTAAAGACTATGGGGAAGCCAGGTCCTTCTGAGGACCATAAAGGCTCCAGGCCAGATGGATACTCAGGGAGTAGGTTAGCAAAGATGCTCTGAAACAATTAATTATGCTAATGGGATGAAAAAAAGGTAAGTCTAATTGCAGATGTCTTGGTTTTCAAGCTAGTCAGCCTTCAGATACCTGTCAAATCCTCAGCCATAAATGGAAAGGAGAGGAAGATTAAAAACCCATCCTTGTAAGCTTACAGAGTGTACTTAATTTAGTCACTCTATCCTTAACTGATAGAAAAAGGTTTTAAAAATATCCAAAGTAATCTATGCTTTGCTACATAATAGCAAAAGTAATAGCCAACATTCATCAACATCTACTGTTATACCCTTGACAGGGTTTCCTATTTTAGTAGCCAAAGCAATTTCATGAAGTAGCAATTATGGTTGTAATTTCACTAGTGAGAATGCAGAGTGAGGCTCAGAGAGGTTAAGGAACTTACCCAAGGTCACACAGCTAGTGAGTGGAGAATCAGAACTTCATCTCTGATTTTAAAGTCTGGGCTCTTGTCTCTACTGCCCCTCTCTGAACTCAATGACACATCCTAAGTAAGGGCTTCTATGCAGGATGGGTTAGGCTATGCTACAGTAACAAACAGCCCCCAATCTCAGCAACTTAAAACAAAATTTCAGGCCAGGCGTGGTAGCTCACGCCTGTAATCCCAGCACTTTGAGAGGCCGAGGCGGGTGGATCCCTTGAGGTCAGGAGTTTGAGACATCCTGGCCAACATGGTGAAACCCCATCTCTACTAAAAATACAAAAATTAGCAGGCCATGGTGACAGGCACCTGTAATCCCAGCTACATGGGAGGCTGAGGCATAAGAATTTCTTGAAACCGGGAGGCAGAGGTTGCAGTGAGCCGAGACCACACCATTGCATTCCAGCCTGGGCAACAGAGTGAGACTCTGTCTTAAAAAAAAAAAAATCTAGAAATAACTCCAACCTTATTTTCTTGAACACAACTCATCCTGACCCTCCAGCACTCCATTGGTCTGGGCTAAATACACAGAATCCTACAGATGAAGATAACACCACCCAAAGCTAATGGGATGCAGAAAACAGAGGCCACCCAAATAAATGTCAGCACTCCTAGTTATTGGATACTCTGTCTGGCAAGTTCCATCATTAGTCAGTTATTCATTCACTCAATCAACAACTACTTACTGAGTTAATATAGCATCATGGTTATGAGCACAGACTCTGAAGCAAGAGGGCCTAGTTTCAAATCCCAGTTACCCTGCTCATTAGCCAAACGACTTCTCAGTGACTTGGTTTCTCCATCCAGAAAAATGGGGATTATAATTAATAATCACCTACCTCATTGGGCGAAGAGGATTAACTAAGAACAGTGCCATGCCCATATGATATGGTCTGTAATATTTTTTATTATCACTGTGTGCCAGACATTATTCTATATGATGGAGGATGCAGCAGTGAATAGGGTAGACAAGGCGCCTGTCTTTACAAAACTTCTAGTCTAGTGAAGAAGAGAGGCTTTATTAGCAAGTAGCCCTTGATCCAGCCATGCCTGAAGCTGACACCACATCCTTGAACCTTCAAATTTCCCCAGGCAGTAAGTTCCATTTTCTTTTCTGCCTAGGGTAGCTTGCACTGAGTTTCTCTCCCTTGTGAACCAAAGTGTCCTGACCAGTACAGAGGTCTAAAGGCTAAGCTCTTTCCAGTCTGTTCCCTGCCCCTCTCCAGCTGAAGCCCTACGCATTTGCATCCAACATCATCATGGTGTCCAAGGCCTCACCACCTGGTGAGACCCTTGAATATTCAAACCAGCCTGTAAACAGAGAGTTAGGAACTATAAACAGTAAATTATAACAAGCATAAAATTGAAGACTGCTGCCGATCATTCCCCAAGAAAGCAATCAAATCTGTCTTGATGCCTACATGTTTTATGGAAAACATATCCATGTTTTAAAAGCTTTTCTGAAATAAAAAGCAATTTACTAACTAAATTAGATTTCCTCACGTTTTATCTAATTAACCCATCCCTTATCATAAGAAAGGTAACTTTTTTTTTCTTTTTGCTACGGAGTCTCCCTCTATTGCCCATGCTGGAGTGCAATGGAGCGATCTCAGCTCACTGCAACCTCTGCCTCCTCGGTTCAAGTGATTCTCCTGCTTCAGCCTCCTGAGTAGCTGGGATTATAGGCATGAGCCACCGTGCCCAGCTTAGAAAGGTGACTTTTTAATTGCAAGCCACTTTCACCAATCCTTAAAGGACTCCTGTCACCATGGATTGGCAAATACAGCTCAGACACAAGAGATGGTAGAATATTAGTAAAATACACATGGATTTGGGGTCAGACTTCCCTAGGTTTAAATGCTGGTTTTATCGATTACTAGTTGTATGCCTTCATTGGGGTTTCCCAAGACTCAGACCCTGAGACAAGACTCCAAGAATAAGTCATTTAGGTGGGAGGTAAATGAAACATGATATCGGAAATGAAACAGGTCAGGGAGGCAGCCAGTAAAGGGCATATTATCCAACAAGTTACCACTTCAGACAACTGGAGCGTAAACTTACTGGCAAACTCTAGGTTACAGTGTAAAACATCTCTAGCCCTGTGCTGTGCTGGTAGATGTTTAACAACTGACACTGCAGAAAAAACATGAAAAGCCCATATTTGCAGTGTCTACCCATATCTGTGGTGTAAATCCTACCACCATGGCTGATTTCACACAACCTCATCCTGGAACAAGGACTTGGGGGAAGATGCACATGCCAGCTCTTGCTTCATGGTTATCTGACGTAACAGGTGAGGGAGCTGGGGTAGTTAACCACATACATCCATTCCCATCAGTTCCTGGTGGAGGGATGCTGCCAGGGGCAGGTATTCATTCTCCTAAGACTTCCAAGCCATCATATGAATGGGCAAAGATATTTACAACCAGAAAAGGACCTCAGAAAGAGGGCTGGGTGCGGTGGATCATGCCTGTAATCTCAGCACTTTGGGAGGCTGAGAGGGGTGGATCACCTGAGCTCAGGAGTTTGAGACTTAGCCTGGCCAACATGGCGAAACCCCGTCTCTACTAAAAATACAAAAAAATTAGCTGGGCATGGTAGTACATGCCTGTAATTCCAGCTACAGGGAGGCTGAGGCAGGAGAATTGCTTGAATCCGGGAGGTGGAGGTTGCTGTGAGCTGAGATTGAGCCACTGTACTCCAGCCTGGGAGACAGAGTGAAACTCCAGCTAAAAGAAAGAAGAAAAGAAGAAAGAAAGAGGAAAGAA
>NW_022436991.1:4168626-4194436 GCF_009761245.1 Sapajus apella | reverse complement strand
TGAGAAAGAGAAATGCAACTGCATTTGGGTGGCCCAGTGGACACTTAAGAGGTAAGGGTTAAAAGATGTGAGGGGAGCACTGAAAGCATCTGTTACTCTGCAGGATCGTAAAAAAGTTATTTCATTTCTCTAGGCTTCCAATATTGCATTGGTAAGATAGGATTCTTTAAACCATCCCACAAATATTCATGGAGCCCTTAGTGTATACCAGCAATTTTCAGGCCACAAGAAACATAATTTTGAGTAACCATGACAAAGTCACTGTGTGTCACAGAGTCAGTGGGGAAAGCAGCCTCTAAACATGCCACCCAGTAAGTAGCAAAGATCATTTCAGGAATGGTGAGGACTACCATGTTAGAGAGGGTGATGGGAGAGAGAATAACATCACGGAGAGGGCATGAAAAGGAAAACCTTTCCAAAAGGGTCACGTTTAAGGTGAGGCTCAACAGATAAGAGGAATGCTCTGGAAGAGCACTCCAGGGGGAGGAATCTGCACATGCAAACGTCCAGAGGTGGGAAGGAGCTTGGCTTGTTCATGGAAAAGAATGGAAGCCAGCGTGTCTGGATCAGAATGAATCAGGCAGAAGGTAACTGGGTAACCAGGAAACAGAGTGGAGGCGCAAGGCAGAAATCAACGTCTGTAGTGTGCGGTCAGCATCGTAAGGGATTTGAATAGTAACACAACCTTGAAGATTTGTTAAATGAGCTCCCATGTGTGTAACTGACATTACCCATGTTATGAACCTGGGAAACAGTCATGTCTCTTACTTTTTCATTTAATCTCATGCCCATCCCCTTTGCTCACAGGAGCAGGAATTCCAGCATCTCACTCCAGATCTCCCTTCTCATGGTCCAACACTCCTGCAGACTCAGTTAATCCAAAGGTCACTTCCAAACTCCAGGTCGATGGAAACCTAAGGAGTTGCATCCATTCACAGGCAGCCCCATTTTCACCTGCCCTTGTCCCTGAGGCTGCCATTAGGTTGAAAACCAGTTTGGTACCATCAGTGTGTCTTTGCCTACAGCTGTGACAATGTCCACATAGTCCTGTCCCTACACAGGGCACCATGATTCTCCTCTACCTCTCAGCTCCCAGGTTGCAGCTCGTCCAGCGTACATGCAAACAGGAAAACCTTTCACATGTTCTCCTCTAGGCCCTGTAAGGCCTTATCCTTCATACCTGAGGTAGGGCCATTTCAATCTATTCTTAGTCTCGTGTCAAGCTGGGTCAACAGCTGAGATGCTACTTCTCCCTGGACTAATTTTACTTCCAGAGTTTCATTTTCCTTCCGTGCAACATCAGGCACCATTTGGGAATGTTTCCATCCATCCAAATAGATTTTGAAATCTCCTAATGAAGGAGCTGGGAGAAGAAGGAGGAATCATTGATTTTAATGACTGTATTTACTGATCTGTTACTCCATTCCTGGCCCTATGTTGAATAACAGAAATATATACACATATACACATGCTATATATGGTATCTAGATGCTATATGTATTATATTTAACATATGTTATATATGTATGTCTATACATATATAATTATACATTGTATAGTGTTATAGTATTACATATTATATGTAATATGTAATTATGTTTATATAATAAAAATATATATAAACTATATATAAGTATATATTATATGATATACTTCTATATTATATACCATATATGTGTTATATATTTAATATATATTTTATCATACATAAATATATTATGTATGTTACATATCATATATATTATATAAATTATAATACATGTTACAATAATACATGATATAACCATGTATTGTATAATATATAAAAACCATGTATTATATATATTCTATCTATACTATATACTATAAATATAAACCGTGTATTATCCATGTATTTTATATATATATTTATTATAATTGTATACATATATAAAATACATGGTTTATATGTTACATAATATAACAAATTATATAATATATAATATCTTATTAAAATAGATATTATAGAATATATATTGTATTTTTTATGTGATATATATGTTTTATATGAATTCTTTTTGTTTTTTATTGTTTTGGGGAGGCTATTCCTGAGACAGTCTCGCTCTGTTGTCCAGGCTGGAGTGCAGTGATATGATCTTGGCTCACTGCAACCTCCGTCTCCTGGGTTCAAGTGATTCTCCTGTCTCACCCTTCCAAATAGCTGGGACTACAGGTGCCCACAGCCATGCCTGGCTAATTTTTGTATTTTTAGTAGAGATGGGGTTTCACCATGTTGGCCACACTGATCTTGAACTCCTGACCCCAAGTTCTCTGCCTACCCTGGCCTCCTAAAGTACCGGGATTACAGGCATGAGCCGCTGGGCTGGCCTGTATACTTTCTTTTAATCATCACCACATCATCTAATTTTACAGATGAGAACACTGAGGCTTGGGGAGATTAAGTGTGTTATCCAGATTGCATACATGTAAGTGATACAAGCACAATTTGAAACTAAGCAATCCAAAATAGAAGTCCTAGCTCTAAAGCCCTATACTATACAGCCTCTCTGACCTGCTTTCTACCCAGAAATTATCTGAGTTCTTTTTTTCTCTCTTTTTTTTTTTCTTGCTACCAGGTTAGACATTCAGAGGCATATCTGAGTTCTTTATGCAAATTGACACACGTTTTCTCCTCAGAAATTCCTTGGGGCACTTGGATTGCAATATAACCTCGGGATACTGAACTTTGTTTTGTGTTATTGTGTTGTTTTGCTGTTGCTTGGTATTTTGTTTCATTTTTAGAAACAGTGTCTTGCTCTGTCGCCCAGGCTAGAGTGCAGTGAGCATGACCGTAGCTCACTGCAGCCTTGAACTCCTGGGCTCAAGCCATCCTCCTGCCTCATCCTGTGGAGCAGCTGGGACTACAGGTGTGCACCACCGCACCTGGCTAATTTATTTAATTTTTGTGGAGACAGGGTCTTGCTTTCTTGTCTAGGCTTGTCTCAAACTCCCGACCTCAAACAATCCTCCCACCTTAGCCTCCAAAAGAGCTGAGATTATAGGTGTAAGCCACTGCACCTGGCCAGTTTAAATTCTTTAAGCCTCAGTTTTTCCATTCGTAAAATGGGCATAGTAACAGTATATCCATCACAGAGCTGGTTTGTGGATAGGATAAAGTGATGCCTGTTCACCAGAAATGAAGAGAGAAGGGTTATGATTCAATGAAAAAAAAAAAAAAAAAAAAAAAAAAACCTTGGTTGATCCTAGCACTTTGGGAGGCTGAGGCAGGAGGATGAATTGAGGACAAAAGTTGTAGATCAGACTAGGCAACATAAGGAGACCCTGTTTCTACAAAAATAATAATAATAATTAAAAAAATAAAATTAGCCAGGTGTAGTGGCATGAACCTGTAGTCCAAGCTACTTGGGAGGCTATGGCAGGAGGATCACTTAAGCCAGCAATTTGAGGCTGCAGTGAGTTATAACAGTGCCACTACACTCCAGTATGGGTGACAGAGTGAGATCTTGTCTCTATAAAAGAAAAAAAGGAGGAAGAAGAAGGTCTTAACTGCTCCCTACAGGAAGAGCAGACAAGCTAAAGAGCCCTAGAAAAGATCTGTCCCCATGCTTTCCTCTAGAATGAAAACTCCAGCAATTTGTACCAGTGCTCCAGCCATTGTCAAGCCTAGAGCTCAGCCGCCAGAGTGTCCACGGTGATAAACATAAAGTATGACTGGAACTAAGAAGAAACAAGATGCTCGAGGTCCCCCCTTCAGCCTTCCTTCCAAGTAACAGGATCATGATTGGGCCCCTTCTTCTACCATCTCAATATTGAAATCTGTTTCCAATTCCTGTGACCTTCGAGAACACCATCAGATGTCCACTGGATATCTTGGATTCATTTCATCTTGCCTTCCAAATAATTTTACTCCTAATCTTCAGCTCACTTTCTCAGTGAGTATCATCGCCATTCACCCAGTTACCCAAGCCAAGAGCCTGAACATCAGCTTACGTCCTTCTCCTGTACACCCTACATTCAACCAGTTGCCACCTTCTCTTTATTACACCTCCTTAAGTCACAGCCTTAATGTGGGAACGAACATTCCTCATCTGGGCTTGACTTCATGGTCAAATACGGCATCTAGAGATCCAACCATTGCATTCTAATTCAAGACCAACAATAGGAAAAACAGGCAAAGAAATACACGGTTCTTCTGAGAAAATGTCCACATCACCCTTCTCTTCGCATTCCTTGGCCAAAGCTAAATCACATGGCTTGGGTAGCTTCGTGAGAGATTGGGAAATTAAAGGGTTTTGTTTTTGTTTTAAGCAGAGACTGTGTCACCCTAATTAAAATCAATGTTCATCTTTTATTCTTTCTCAAAAATTCAGGTTTAAAGTCACTAAACGGGACCAACCAAGGCAAGCATCAATGACAGGGGACAGAACAGAGATCTGGCGTGGGGTGTTGACGCCTATAATTATTGCACGGCCTGGTTCTAGTCATAAAAAAGCATTGAACAATCCCAACATGAGAGCTCTTATGCAACACGAACGGCCGTATCTTCAAAAGTATCAAGGTCAAGAAAGTAACAAAGAGACTGATGAATCTTCTGGAATAAGACATGACAACTAAATGCTATGATAATCTTGCCCTGCAGGATTATAAAAGACATTCTTGGGACAATCAGTGAAACCTGAACAGGGCCTTTGGATTACATAGTGGTAATGTACGATGTTATACTAATTTCCTGACTTTGATGTTTGTGTTATGGGCATATAGGAGGAGGTCCTTATTGCAAGAAACACACAGTAGAGTATTGGGAAATGATGGGAAGTGTGTCAGAAACTTACAAACGATTTGGGGAGAGGGAAAACCTAATTGTATTGTTCTTGTAACTATTCTCTCAGTTTGAAATTTCCCTCCCCAAAATAAGGTGTTATTTCAGAGAATAAAAGGGAAGGTGGATGTTCCAATATGTAAATAGCAGGCTCCACCACAGATGGTCTTTAAATAATGTATCAGAAGAGGTCATCACAAGGAAGTAATATTTAAATCCAGACTCAAAGATTGAAAGCCATTCAGGTGAGGAGCAAGGAGACCAAGTTTTCAGGCAGAAGGAACAACAGGTACAAAGTAGCTGAACTTGTTTTCAGAGTTATAACCCTAGAAATATGGTTGAAAATAACAAATAACTAGCAATGTGGTTGAAATAAACAAACTGCTATTCCTTCAGAAACACGAGTAAGCACCGCTGTGTGCAGGAACTTGCAGCAGTCAGCTAGGAACACAATGTGCTGTAAAACAAACAGCTCCAAATCCCAGCAAGAACTATTTCTCTACAATGCCCGTATGGCTTGGCTGGGACAGCTCTGCTGGAGTTCGCAAGTCTGCAGATACGGTGGCATGGCTCTGCTCTCGATGGATCTCATTTTTCTAGGACCAGTGACCGACTAAGTCATGTTTTTCTCATAGAGAAGGCAAAAGCACAAGAAGGCACACACCATCACATAAGAGCATTTCAAGTCTTTCATGAGAGTTACGTCCTCTCACATCCCATGAGCCAAAGAAAGTTAAGGTCAACCCATCAGTCAAAGGGTGGGAAGTACACTACGCTATCTATCAGGGAAAAGCAAGTCACATGTCTAGCTCAACACCAATGATGTAATGGGGGGGACCAAATATTTACTGAACAACGGTCTAATCTACCATAAAGCTCAAATACTTCACAAAAGAGCCACCCTTAGAAACCACCTTTTATCCAGCTACTCGGGAGGCTGAGGCAGGGGAATCGCTTGAACCTGGGAGGCAGAGGTTGCAGTGAGCCAAGATTGCACCACTGCAATCCAGCCTGGCCACAGAGCAAGACTCCACTACCCCCGCCAAAGAAAGCTTTCATCTCATCTATTTTATGGGTGAGTGGTGAAGAAGGATGACAAAGCGCCTTTGAGAATTCTATATACCCTAGACACATTCAGTTTTGGAGTTCTCACCAGACACCATTTGAAACATGTCACACATGTGCCTATGTCCTACATTACATGGATTTTTGGCTCTAAACATTTTTTGAGAAAATTTTAAAACTTGCTCCTTTCCTGAAATTATTTGGCAATCAGTGACTTACTTAGTTTTTGATTGGATGTGATTTCTTGACAATTGTGCATATTCAGGAGCTCTAGAAAGACAGAAATTCTACCTGTCCATGTTTTTCACTTGTAATGAAATCCCTAGGAACGCTAAATTTACCAAGTGATATTGACAAAGCAGACAGTTTGTAGGTAATTTTAAAGATATTCATTAATTTCAATTTTGCCATTTTCTTTTTTGTATTTTTAAGTCAATATGTGCACGTGTATGTATTTTTTTTGTTTTTTGGTTTTTTGAGGTTTTTTTAGGTCTCAAACATTACTGTAGATCTTAAAAAATATATAGGTCTCAGGAAGACCCTATGCCAAATGTATTAAAAATGCATACACTGCCTGGAATCAAAGCTAATTGGTATTGGTCGGGAAATGGATACCCTCCCACTCCAGACTCCTCACCACAGGAATATAAGAGCCGCTAACGCCAACAGAACCCAATTCATTTAGGAGGCTTTCTGCCTCTGCACAAGGGTGAATGGTTTGGGTGTGATGCTCAGCAGAGCCCTCCATCTCATTCACGAATTTGTAAGGCACTGCATCCACTCCATTTGTAAGGCAAATAAAAATGTCATCTTCCAATCTTGGCTCATTTCATGTTATATGAAAAGCCTCCTGTCTGATGCCTGGCCATCATTTCCCTGTTGTGATTTTAAAAAACAGCAGGTAATAAAAGCTAGACTAATGGTTGGTCCTCCAAGGACCACAATATGATTGAAGGAGCAATAACTTACACCAGTGCCCCCAAGGAAAGTTGTCTCAGTAATGTAACAAAGCTATACTTAATGGCGACCAGCACGTTTCACTGATACTGCAACATAAACTGCCTGCATTCAATTAGTTGCATACATATTAAAGGGAGTCAACATATATTTACAGCAATCATTTTTATGTATCCAAGATGCCACAAAAATGTGGCTCTCTGTTCCTTTTGGTCATCTGGCCACATGAGAATAATCACCAACTATAGATGCAATTCTGGAAAAGTTATTAATGCTCATCTCTATGGTTGCAAGAGATTATCAGGCTTCTATTCCATGCCAAGAACTTTGCTTATGTAAATAATGGTGCATGCTTTGAATGAGGTCATGTTTTTGTGACCTGCAATCCCCACCGGCTGCTGCAGCACGTGGCACATATTAGCCACTCGAAAAATTCTCATCGAGTGAATAAATGAAAGATTCAACGGCTCTGAGACCCTACCTTTTAGATTATCAGCATTATGGCCCTGCTTTTGAGACCCCTACTCACTCTCCCTTCCCCAGTATCTCTTGTTGAGTGTGGGGGATGTCTCACCTGAACTGCCCCACGATTTCATGTTCCTGTTTGCGCTATTACCCGTTGCCTTACTTGGCCAGAGTCATTCCTTCCAAAGCCACTATTCACATCTCTGTCAGATGCTCTGCAGTTCTGGGGCTCCTGCCTCTTGGGACCAGGCTGCTACTGTCATACCAGGTGTGATGGTTAATATTGATTGTCAACTTGATTGGATTGAAGGAGGCAAAGTATTGATCCTGGATGCCTCCGTGAGGATGTTGCTAAAGGAGATTTACACTTGAGTCAGCGGACTGGGAGAGGCAGATCCACTCTCAGTCTGGGTGGGGGCCGTCTAATCAGCTGCCAGCATGGCTAGAATAAAGGAGTCAGAAGCTGGAAAGGGCAGACTTGCTGAGTCTTCTGGCCTTTCTCCCGTGCTGGATGTTTCCTGCTCTCAAAAGCTGGACTCCAAATTCTTCAGCTTTTGGACTCTTGGACTTACATCAGTAGTTTCCAAAGGGGCTTTCGAGCCTTTGGCCACAGACTGAAGGCTGTGCTGTCAACTTCCCCACTTTCGAGGTTTGGGGACTTGGACTCGCTCCCTTGCTCTATAGCTTGCAGAGAGCCTACTGTGGGACCATACCTTGTGATCATGTGAGCCAGTCCTCCTTAATAAACTCCCCTTTATATATATACATCTACCCCGGTTCTGTCCTCTGCAGAACCCTGACTAATACACCAGGCCAGCAGTAGAAAAACGTTTGCTTTCCTGGACATTTTCTGTTCATTGTACATTTGCTAAATGAAAAAAAAAAAAAAAAAAAAAAAAAACAGATTGCAATACATATATAAATATAACACAAAGACATAATTTTTTAAAAAAAGAATCAAAATGCTAATGTGATTACATCTGGGTGTTTAATATTTATTTTCTGTTTCTGTTCTTTTTGTATTTCTCCAAATTTGCTTGTTGAGAGCAGGTGTGCATTGTCTTTGGCCAATAAATGTTTGGCTTATTTAAAGAGTTATCTTTAATAAGGTAACCAGGTACGGTAGCCAGGTACAGTGGCTCACGCCTGTAATCTCAGCACTTTGGGAGGCCAAGGCGGGCAGATCACCTGAGGTCAGGAGTTCAAGACCAGCCTAGCCAACGTGGCAAAACCCTGTCTCTACTAAAGATACAAAAAACATTAGCTGGGTGTGGTGGCGTGCATCTGTAATCCCAGCTACGCAGGAGGCTGAGGCAGGAGAATTGCTTGAACTTGGGTGGCGGAGGTTGCAGTGAGCTGAGATCATGCCACTGCACTCCAGCCTGAGCAACAGACTCTGACTCGATTAAAAACAAAAAAGTTATCTTGATGGCAGGTCAGGAACTTGGTAGAAGAGGACTGTTCTCCTGAAACCCTATAAGAACCCTCAGGTGGGTTAGGACACCCACTCATCAATACCCCATCTACGGGTGAGGGGAAAGGTGGATGAGACCAACCAACCCCCCAGCAGTGCCTCATTCTCAAATAAAACTTAGTCTCTGAGTTAGAAGCCAGCTTGACCATGGAGAAGAGGGAGTTCATCAGATGGGACTAAACCTGCTCACTTCCTTCCCAGAACCTCCCCAAGGGCCCATTTCCTAGGTGCCAGGAGCCACCCAGATCCAACATGCTGTTTTCTGTCTTCCAGTGACTTTTATCTTGTTGTTTTTTCAAGAATAAGACTTGGTCATTCCAAGTAAACATCTCAAACGCACACATTCCTAAAAGAGTCAGTCATTTATCCACCTGTGAATCCAACAAATTATTACATAGTGAATGCCCATGAGGGGCCCGCTGCTGTATTCAATGCTGGGGACATCACAGGGAGCCACCCACAGATTTGGTTCCTGCCATCATGGAGCTTTCAGTCCAGTGGAGGAATTAGACATGAACCAAATAAAACACAGTTGTGAATGTAAAAATCAGAAACTACAGTAAGCGCTCTTGAAACTGCCTTTGAAAAATTATGACTGAGACAGTGAAGGAGATCTAATTTAATCAACTCCATCTGCCTCTAACCTCCAAGCTGTCCTTGTTCATTCTTGGGCATAAGCTGACCTAACTTTGGGAGAAACTTGGTTTATAGTTTATAGTTTCAAAAGAAGATAATAACAGCCCTTTCCCAAAGCAGACCTCCTCCTTGCCTGGAGACTAGATTGCCTTTGTTAGGACTAAAATTAGCCAAAAGATTAGAAATTATGGTTTAGGAGTCATGCAGCTGGAGGCTACAAGGTGCAGACCCTCCCTAAACTGTTCCTAAGATCAGTGCTTGAGGTATTTTGCAGACCCTGAACTTGATGGATCAGCTGGCACCACCCAGATGGATAAACTGGCTCATCTGATCTTGTGGCCCCCACCCAGGAACTGACTCAGTGCAAAAGCACAGCTTCAACTCCCTGTGATTTCATCCCTGACCAATCAGCACTCCTGGTTCACTGGCTTCCACTCCCCACCCCCACCAATTTATCCTTAAAAACTCTGCTCCCTGAATGCTTGTGAAGACTGATTTGAGTGATAATAAAACGGTCTAGAGTTTTATTATCACAATAGCTCCTCTCTCTCTATTGCAATTCCCCTGTCTTGATAAATTGGCTCTGTCTAGGCAGCAGGCAAGGTGAACCCACTAGGTGGTTGCACTCTGTAGGGAAGGAACACAGGGGGTTGTGGAAGGCTTCGGAGGAAGTGCCTGGGCTCTGAAGGATGACCGGGCATTAAGTGGGCAGGCAGTGTGGATGAAGGTGGTTCACTGGCAGGAAGAGCTTGTGCAAGGATGCTGTGCAATGTGCCACTTCCCAGGGAGAGAGGAGAAGAGAAGTGAGTTATGAGGCTGGGGACAGAAACAGGGGCCTGGCCATCAAGGGCCTTGTAAACCACACAGAGGACGTTTGTTCTTTATCCTAACATCAATGTGAAGCGATTGGAAGATGGCAAGCCCTTGATTAACCAACGATTCTAGATCCTTCTCCAAACTTGCCTTTAGGGAAAGGAAACCTGGAAGTCAAAACATAAGGTGGTGGGATTCCAGTCGAAAAAGTGTCCAGGGTCTGCCTCAGGTCGGTCTATCCTTGGGTCCATCTCAAACACCATATTAATTGCTCCTATTACTCTTGCATTATGTGCCAGGTGTTGTGATGATGCACACTTTATATCCATTAGCACATTTAAAGCTCATCACAAGATTCAGGTCCTATCATTATGCCCATTTTACAGATGAGGAAACTGAGGTTCAGAAGAGCTTGGAACATGTCCCAAATGGTGTAGCTGATAGATGGCAGGGCCAAGACTCAAATCCCTCCAAAGATTCTCTCTCCAAAGGTCATTTTCCTTTCCCTAAGCCATGTTGGTGCATCTCGGGTCCTGGAAATTAAGAGATGATTTTCAGAATTTTAAGACTCAGGTCCTGCAAGCTTCTTAATCATCGAAGACAGTCTGGAAAGAGATGTTTGCAGGAATCTGCCACAGGAGAGAACCTTTTAGACAGAGGAACAGCATGAAGAACCAAATCCATGTGACATCCCCCATGGGCCATTAATACAGCAGGGAGGCGACCACAGAGTTGGGGAGAACCAGAGAGAGGCAGGACAGACACAGTGGGTCCCGAAGTTACATTAAATAAAGCACAGTGACACGGCAATCAGGAGTGGCAAGGGAACCACAGATACACACAATATACACAACCATCATGTTTGCAAGGCACAGCCCACTTAGAGATCACAGCAAGATGCTTTATCCAACCTCTGCCTGCAATCTGAGCACATTGTTGTCAGTCAGCTTCCCTTTGGGCAAAAGACAGAGGCAAAGGAGGAGATACTTCGCCCACTTTTTAATAAATGTGTCCTGGGAAGAGAGTTGGCCCATATAGCACAGTCACCAAGACCTAAGACTCCTCACAGGTAGTGGCAGGGGAGACAATGGGACCAACAGGATACTGGCTAGAATCACGAGTCACACCTTCAGTGAGCCAGAGGAGTCATTTTTTTCTCCCTTGTTGCCTCTGGGCCCTGGAGAAAATGCCATGGCAATTCATGGGAAAAGGAGCTGAAGGTAGACAGCGCCTAGATACTATTTCTGCAGCCCATTTTAGTTTATTTGGCAAACATTTTGCATTTGCAAGATGATGTTGTTTACTAATAACTGTCAATGTCAACAATCAATGCCGTCATAACAACACAAAGATCCTTGTGGGCTTGGGGTTGGAGGGGGTGGTACAGTGGGGGCTGACTTCTTTGCCTCCTGTCCTTTCAGATGCTATGAATAATGATGACAATAATTTATATTTGTATAGCTTTGTGATTGCAGACAGCTTTAGGCTTCCTGAGAGCTTTCACCTATATTACTTTAGCTGATCCCTCTACAATGTGGAGTATCTATTTTGGCCCCCTCTGGGAACCTGAGGTTTGACAGGGTGAGGAAAGGCCACACCTTGGCCTGTTCCTGAAATGGGAACCACAAATGAAATACCCTGCAGAGAGTACAGGCAGATAACGTAAGTGAAGAAAGAGGAAGGAATGAGAAACAGTAGGGAAAGGTGGGGTCTGTGGCAAATTGGAGTGCATGCCCTATTGAAAGATGGGAGTAGCTGCCTATCTTGTACCCACCAACTGCTTCCATGTGGGAACATGGGCCCAATACTGTCAGAGCTTCTAATACATTAAGAGAGGCTAAAAGCCAGATGCTATGTAAATCTCCCAATTTTTAAATGATTGCAACTGAATTTTCAATACACTATACCAAAGTACATTTGAGGGCTGGAAACAGCCTTTGAACCCTCAGCTTGCAACCTCTAAAGCCACGTCTTTGAGAGATTTCTTATGTTGGGACTTCGTGGACATGACAAAAGGGTTTATTAAAATCCACCAAGCCACATTCAAAAGACCACTCTTTATAGTTTTATATGTATTGGGATTCACTTGGTTGCTGTTGACAAGACCCCAATGCAAGCTGACTTAAACAAAAAGCAGAATTTATTAAAATGAAAGTTAAAGGAAGGATTAAACAACCAAATCACGGAAAGATGGGGAAGAGATCTGGCTTCAGGAACAGCTGGAACCAGGACCCTAGGGGTCACCAGACCTCATAAGTCCCTGTCTTTCATCTCTGTTTCCCTCTGCATATCAGATACATTTCTTCCACTGCAGAATGACCTCCTCCTCCTCCCCAGCCACCTAAGTTCCCGGGTTCCATGTTGTGGTCCTCTTATCATCAGAGAAATGACTGATCAACATTGTCTGTTATACACAGGAAAATCCTGATGGCAGGAGTTTAGCACAGGTGCCTATCACTAGACCAATCACCTGTGGCCATAAAGACAGGTATTACGATTCATCATGAGCCCAGCTTCACTGAGGTATCTTCCTCTTCGCTAACAACTTCGGCCAGGAGTCAACATGGAAGAACAAAGCAGCCCCCACTAAAACCACGTGGAACGTGGGGCCCTTGCAGGAGAAGGGACACATGAAGCAGAGACCCACCTCTAGTCTATTTGATATTTTATAGACACTAACTTCAAAAGGCAGGTGGCTGCCCTGCTTTTCTGCACAGATCAATCCCCAGCTTCCAGGGGTGTTGAGCTCACTGCTGAGTCCTCCCCAGAAATTACTCTTGACTGAAGGGAGTTGCCTCACCCAAAGTTACACCCCGAGGGCACAGTCCATATGTCATGACTGGCTGATGTCCAGTTCAAAGGCCTGGAACACATGCCTCAACTCGCAGCAAGGCTGCAGGGCTTTTCCAGCCTCAGCTCTAAAGGAACCAGCTGAGTACTCTACCTCACCTACTCTTGGCTCAACTTCTCCCTTTACCTAATCTGCGTCCCCAACCAAATCTCATCTTGAATTGTAGCTCCCACAATTCCCACATATTGTGGGAGGGACCTGGTCGGAGGCAATTAAATCATGGAGGCTGGACTTACCCACGCTGTTCTCATGATCGTGAATAAGTCTAATGAGATCCGACAGTTTTATAAAGGGCAGTTTCCCTGTACAAGCTCTCTTCTCTTGTCTGTCACCATGTGAGACGTGCCTTTGACCTCCCACCCATGATTGTGAGGCCTCCCCAGCCACATGGAACTGTTAGTCCATCGAACCTCATTTTCTTTATAAATTACCCAGTCTCAGGTATGTCTTTACCAGCAGTGTGAAAACGGATTAATACCGCACTCTTTTGTAGGAGTACCACCCCAGCAAATGTCCCACAGGCAAATCTCCATCTCAGAGTCTGCTTCCCAGGAACCCAACCCAAGAGCATTGATACCAAGAGCTGTCCCAGGATCAAACTCAAAAATATGTGTTGGAGCTGGTTTTCCCACCGGCTGGCAGTTAGAACCCATCGTTGGTGCAAGGGGAATTTTAATCTCTCTCGACCTGATGTCATGGTGCAATTGTTAACCTGTTCAGTAGTGGTGATGTGGGGTGGGATGCTGGTGGAAGGGCAGGTGTAATCACTCAGGAGTTTGAGAGGTTCAGTAGAAGTACTATCAGGGCCAGGACTAGGGGGAAGCAAGGGAATTGCTTCAAACCAGCTCCAAAACATGTTTTCAAGTCTGACCCTGGGACCACTCTTGATATCAATGCTTTTAGGGTGGGTTCCCGGGAAACAGACTCTGAGATGGAGACTTCCCTGCAGGACGTTTGCTGGCGTGGTGCTCCTGTGAAACAGTGCTGTATGTATTAGTTTGTTTTCACACTGCTTAAAATATAAAGAGGCAGTCATTCTCAAGGTCATGCAAGTTCAGACTCGGCACTTACACGCGCCTATGGGCAGCTCCTTAAATTTTTCACCCTAGGTGCATGACTGTCCTCAACCTAGTCCAGGCCTTGAAGGGTGGTATAAGAAGAATGAAATCTAATGGCTGTTTCTGGGGGGGTTTCAATGCAATGGAGAAGGACAATAAATGCCCAGGAATGATTAATCACCAACAAACTATACGAGAAAACCAGAGGGCCTCCTTTGCAGCAGAGAGAGACTCTGTCGCCTGCAGTAGTAAGCTTAACAAGCTGCAGGCCGAGCCCAGGTCTCAGTAAGGAAGGCAGTGGAACTCTGGGGAAGGCGGAATTCTCAACTCCAGCAAATCTGCAATGCCAAAGTCACACCCCTGAGCTGGGAAGGAGACTGAGACTTGGAAAGGGGGTATCTGGATTGATTCACTCAAGAATCTTGGAACCTGGGTCCCCTGGGCCCCTGGTTCTGCAATCCTCCCTATTAAGGGCTGATGCCCCTGCCTTGCCTAAGCTGATGCTGAGGACTCCATCTTGTAAGACCAAGGGTACCTCTTTTAAGATCGATCCTCATCTTGCCTCCTGGCCAAAACTACAGCCAAAACATAACCCAGCTAGGGAGCATTTTTCGCATGCCAAGGGAAGAAAGGGACTCAAAAAACTGCAGGCCAGGCATGGTGGCTCATACCTGTAATCCCAGCACTTTGGACGGCCGAGGTGGGTGTAACTCCTCCCCTGAGGTCAGGAGTTACAGAACAGTCTGGCCAGCATGGAGAAACCCCATCTCCACTAAAAACACAAAACTTAGTCAGTTGTGGTGGGGGGCGCCTGTAATCCCAGCTACTTAGGAGGCTGAAGTGGGAGAATCGCTTGAATCTGGGAGGTGGGCATTGCAGTGAGCTGAAATCATGCCACTGCACTCCAGCCTGGGTGACTGAGCAAGACCCCGCCTCAAAAAACAAAAATAAAATATTGCTGCAGCACCCAGCCAACATGTACCTTGCAGGAGCCAGAAGCGTATATATGGGACCACACCCTGAGGGTGCTGGATCTTGGAAGGTGGAACGTAATACTGTCAAAAGAAGTTATCAGGATGGGACACTGTCCCATGATTCAAGGATTCATAACCTAGCAAGGATATAGGACAAGCGTGCTGCTTGGAGTGGTGTCCAGAGCTACGGAAAAAGTGATGGGTCATAGAATGTGCAGTGGAAACTCTGGAACAGCAATGGCAGACAGTGGTGGAAGGAAGCCAAGGACCCAGTGAGGTGGACATATTGGAGTGGATATGCTGCATAAGCCCAGAAAACACACTAATAGATTATGTTGCAAGGGAAAACCGAGAGGACACCTTGATAGAGCTTAGAGGTGTGTTCCCTCCAAATCTCATGTTGAGATTTGATCCCCAATGTTGGAGGTGGGGTTTGATGTGAGGTATTGGTTCACGGGGGTGGAACGTTCATGAATGGCTTAGCACCACCCCCTTGGTGATGAGTGAGTTCTCAGTTCACCAGAGATCTGGTTGTTCAAAAGAGTCTGGGACCTCCCCTCTCTCTCTCTTGCTCCTGCTCTCATTATGTGGCATGCTGGTTCTCCTTCACGTTCTGACATGATTGTAAGTTTCCTGGGGCCTCACCGGAAGCAGCTGCCAGTACTACGCTTCCTGGACAAACTGCAGAAGAGTGGCCCCAAATAAGGCTTTTTTCCTTGCAAATTACCCAGCCTCTGGTATTTCTTTATAGCAGTGTAAGAATGGCCTAATATACACCCATTTAGCAAAGTAAGAAGGAGTGTGCTGATGGGGGCCGCTGCATAATGGGCATGCCCAGTGGCGGCTCCTTCTGCAAGATGAGAGGAGGTGGGAGCTAGTGTTGTAGAAGTGGGTTCCCTGATAGCACTGAGGGTAATGGAATCCCAGATGAACAGAGGCCAGGTGGTGGCAGCTAGTCATCAGAAATATCAGTGCAATTATTCTGTTTTCTCGTTTTTTTCTGAAATGGAGTCTCAGTCTGTCATCAGGCTGGAGCACAGTGGTGACATCTCACTGCAACTTCAGCCTCCTGGGTTCAAGCGATTCTCCTGCCTCAGCCTCCCGAGTAGCTAGGACTACAGGTGGGTGTCACCATGCCCAGCTAAATTTTTCTATTTTAAGTACAGACGGGTTTCACCATGTTAGCCAGGCTGGTCTCAATCTCTTGACCTTGTGATAACAGTGCAATTATTCTAAGGGGAAGTTTGGATTAGAAGCCAAGGACCCTGCGTCACAGGGAGCTATGGAGATGGTTGATCGAATACAATGTCCTTGGTTGCAAAACAGGAGGACAGTCAAGATTACTGATCAATCATTTCAATCAAAAGAAATGAAGAATGGCAGCCACCCAATAAGAAAGATGAATGTGGCCAGATGCAGTGGCTCAGGACTATCTATAATCCCAGGGCTTTGGGAGGCCAGGTGTTCAAGACTGCAGTGAGCTATAACGGTGCCACCGCACTGTAGCCTGGGCCACAGAGCAAGATCCTGCCAATCAATGAATCAATCATCAATGCTTTGCCCAGTTTGCAGATCAGCGTCAGCTTCTGCCACTGGAACCCAATGACCCACCTTCATTCACACCTTTTTTAATGCAAATACTCATAGGTATTTGCAAATACTCATGAAGTATCACAGCTTGAGGGGAGATGGAGGGATTATATTGTTCATAAGAAGTGTGGGCACCCCTAGAGGAGTGAGGGAGACCTACAAGGGAGGCAAAGAGAGGGTGGGAGGCAAAGAAACATTACCCTTGCTCTTAAATAATGCCCCCCTCCCTCTCCATACCCAGCCCTGACTCTAGAGGTTGAAGAACAGCGAGCAGGTGTTCAGAGTGCGGTGACTAGCAGAAGCAGTAATTTGCATAGGAGCACTTCACAATCCAAACACCTCACTCCCTCTGTTGTGTAATCTACACTTCAGCAACCCCAAAGACAAAGGTTCAGACCCAGAAGGCACAAGCAAATGTTGACATAAAAACCCAGCACCTGCCACCACTGCCGGGTGTCAAGACACAACCCCGGCCTGCCTCACCCCCAACATGTCATTTGCCCTCGGAGTTTAACCGTGCTTTAATGAAGAGTGGCAGAGGCCAGAGGGACCCCAGGGGTGGACATGCGATTAGCTTGATGGGCGACTGCAGGAGAGAGAACAGGGGTGGCGAAGGAAATGCTTCCCACTGAAGACATGCACTCTGCAACTTACAATGCTCCTAAAACCCCGATGCTGGCTTATACACTCTCCTGTTTCTTAAGTTTCATTTATTATTATTATTATTATTTGAGACAGAGTATTGCACTGTCACCTGGGCTGGAGTAGAATGGCGTGATCTCGGCTCACTGCAACCTCTGCCTCCCAGGTTGAAGCGATTCTCCTGCCTCAGCCTCCCAAGTAGCTGGGATTACAGGTGCCCGCCACCACACCAGTTAATTATTTGTATTTTTAGTAGAGACAGGCTTTCACTATGTTGGCCAGGATAGTCTCAAACTCCTGACCTAATGATCCACCCGCCTTGGCCTCCCAAAGTGCTGGGATTACAGGTGTGAGCTACCATGCCTATTCTAATATTATTTTTAGAGATAGAATACTGTTCTGTTGTCCGGTCTGGAGGGCGGTGGCACAATCCTAGCTCACTGCAGCCTCGAATTCCTAGGCTCCAAGGATCCTCCTGCCTCAGCCTACCGATTAGCTAGAACTACAGGTGTGTGCCACCACGCCTGGTTAGTTTTTTAAAATGTTTATGGAAATGGGGCCACCTCGCTATGTTGCCCAGGTTGGTCGCAAACTCCTGGGCTCAAGCGATCCTCCCCACTCAGCTTCGCAGTTAGCTAGAACTACAGGTGTGCACTACCACACCAGGCTACAAACTCCTTGTCACCCCCTGTTGACAGGTCTCTCCTTCACAGGCTGAGACAGCTCTGATTCAACTCTGAATCCCCAGTACAGGACCTGCCCAGGGAACAGGGCTCAGACATTTATGCTGAAAAATACCCAGCTTTTGGGGCTCCGCCTCCTTGTCTGCAAAAAGAGCTCCCCTCCCAACAGGAAATTCCCTAAGCCTAAGGACAGGAGGTGTTGGAAAGACGGATGGATGGGCAGATAGATGGATAGAAAAAAAATGGACAGTTGGAAACAGACAAACGTGATGGCTCAACAGAAATAAGTCTCATTCTCACCTGACAATGGGACAGCCTGGCGGAGCGGCAGGACCCACCAAGGCCTCCCACGAGCCCTCAGCAGAGAGGGCACAGCACCCACCAAATACCTTCAATTGTTCCAGGATCAGCAGATGTTCCCGGAGAGGCACCCCCCATCACGATGTGGCGTAAGCCTGGGATGGGGTGAGTATTGCTCACTGCTGCCCAGAGGAGTGGCTGAGGGGGCCTAAGTTCTACCCTGACCAGCCCATTCCATCCACCACCCACCTGAAACTGTTCTGTTGACCCCCAGCAATCAGTCCTGGTGCCAGGCACAGAACAGACACTCAAAAGATATGGTTGATTCTGTCTGGGTCCAGTGGCTCATGCCTGTAACCCCAGCACTTTTGGAGGCTGGAGTGGGAGGATTGCTTGAGGCCAGGAGTTCAAGACCAGCTTGAGCAATATAGTGAGATCCACCTCTCTACAAAAATAAAAATGAGCTGAGCATGATGGTGCACGCCTGTAGTTCCAGCTACTCGCGAGACTGAGGTGGAAGGATAGTTTGAACCCAAGCGTTTGAGGTTGCCGTGAGCTATGAGCATACCACAGCACTCCAGCCTGGGAGACAGAGCAAGACCCTACCTTAAAAAAAAAAGTGTGATTAAATGTCTTTACTGATTACAAGGCACTTTCTCAGCCTTCACCACCTAAGACACCTGCATAAGAGCCACACGAGGTATAAAGACCATTTCTTTGCCCCAGGCCACATGGAAGAAAAGAGACAGAGGCAGGATTTAAGCTCCTGCCCCGGCTTTCACTCCTTTGCTGCATCCTTGCAGATCCGAGGCCCACCTGGATGAAGAACAGGTGTGTGGACATCGGCAATGCGCACCAGGAGGCAAGCCAGGTGAAGCAAGCATTGGAGCACCTGTCCCTGCCCAGTGAGTCTCTGCTTGTCTCCCTGAATCTTCACCCAAACCAGCTTCTCACACCCCACGGCCACCACCACTCCAGGCCTCTCCCTGGGCCCTTTAATGCCCCTTCCTTATCCCTCGAGACCCCACTGTGCTCCCTTCCCTGACGGCCGGCTGGCTTCCTGCCTCCCTCCCTGAGGTCAGCCTCCTCTGATTTTCAACAGGCTGAGCTCAGCACCTGGCAGAGGCCTGGAAGAAATGACCTCTGCAGGGCCCACACTCTCTGGATGTCATATTTTGGGCCTGTGATCACAGAACACCTTAGACTGGCTAATTTATAAATGACAGAAATGTGCTGCTCACAGTTCTGGAGGCTGGGACGTCCCAGATCAAGGCGTCTGCAGATTCAGTGCCTGGTGAGGCGTGGCGTCAATCACGTCGGGGTCACGACCTGAGAAGCTGATCACCACCTGCGGAGGACGATCCTCAGACCCTGACTCAGCGAAGGATGAATGGAATACACTCTCACACCCAGTACAGTGGTGTGAGTGGGCTAGGGACGGTCGTCAGCTGCTTTCAGAGGACAATTGCAGCTAACCGACCACCACTCGCTGCCCCTCCTCACATTTATTCGGTATAGATTTAATGACAGAGGTTCTACGTCAACAAGCTTGTGGGTAAATGACATGGTTAAAAGAGTAGTTTTACAAATGATAAAATGCCTTTGTTACAAGGCCCAAAATAAACACCATTAGTGGGTAATTCCCCTTCGGCTTCCCGCTGGGAGGACCAAACAGCACAAAGTTTATATGGGTAAACACTTAGAGACAAAGGAATATGGGGTAAACAGACTTAACCTGGGCAAGCGTTTATTATCCTAATCTTCGCTTTATGACTTAATGCTCTAACATAAGAACTAGCTGCCTTCGGCCCGTTCCATAAGTTAATAAAAACCTTTCAGCCTTCCTTTAGAGACGATATCTTATAACCTTTCCCTGACATTTCCCTTAATATTTTGCCAGCCACCCCGAGTGAATCCCAACAGTGAGGAGGGCTCGCTCTGCATCGTAGGTGGTACCATGTTACCAAGTCCTCATATGGCAGAAGAGGCAAAGGAGCTTGCTCAAGCCCCTTTTATAAAAGGGGTGCTGATCCCATTGGTGAAGGTGGATTCCTCATGAATCAGTCACTTCTTAAAGGGCCCCCTCTTACTACTCTCACACTGGGTATTAGGATCCAACATGAATTTAAGAAGAACAGTGACCTTCAGACCATAGCACCAGATGTCTATTTAGGGAAGCCCCTCACATTATTTGTCTTTTCTTCTTTTCCTTCTTTTTTTTTTTTTTCCTTTTGGAAGCAGGGTCTGGCCCTGTCACTCAGGCTGCAGGGCAACGGCACAATCACAGCTCACTGCAGCTTTGAACTCCTGGGCTCAAGAAATCCTCCCATCTCAACCTCCCCAGTAGCTAGGACCAGAGGTGTGCACTACGACATCTGACTATTTATTTTAGATTTTGTTGAGACAGAGTCTCACCATGTTGCCGAGGCTGATCTTGAACTCCTGAGCCCAGGTGACCCTCCCACCACCTCAGCCTCCCAAAGTGCTGGGATCACAGGTGTGAGCCATCACACCCAGCCAACCCCCTCATATTTGATCCAGGCATTAAGCCTCCTGACAAGACCAGCAACTCCCTGCACCCGAGGCAGGGCTGAGTGTCAGAAGCTGCTTTTCATTCTCAGATGACGCTGACCCTGGTACTGTGCACACAGCACATCTGAACTCTGTTTAACACCACAACCCTGCACCAGCCTAGTGAGACAGCCTCAGGCCAGGAAGGAATGGGGGAGACGATGTGGGATGAGAAGAGAGATCAGACAGAGGCTGTCTAGACACAGTCTCCTGGCAAAGTCACCGAGAGCCCTGCGAGAAGCTGCCCACGCCTCCCTGGCACTCTCTGCCTCTGCCCCATCCCTGCCAGCTCCCTACCCGCCCAGCGCTTCACCAGCTTGTCCCTTAGACATTGTCCTTGTGGGAACCATTGCCCTCAGCTCCCTCCAGAACAACCAGATGGCGCCTGCCAGCAGCCCCAGGAACCAGAATCCCACCCACCTGACCCAAGGGCTTTATCTGATCTCAGCCTAACCCATAAATCAGGCCCTTTGGAGAGCCAGAGGAAAACTGAGCTTCCCTGCCAGCTGGCTACGAGACAGTTCAGACGTCCCAGAGCACAGGAAAGAGGAAGAGACGTGGTCGCGAGGAGCCCTCACTTCTCCTTCAACATCTCCCATAAACAGCTGGGGAGGGGCTCTCACAGGGTCCACGGGAAGAGACCAAGGAGGGGCATGGAGAAGAGAGGAGGGCTGAGAAGACCAGTGTGAAATGGACGAGGAGGAGGAAGCAGAGGGCAGGGACCCCTCCCCATCACCCACATGGGCCCCCTTGGGTGCTACCGGCCGTGTACAAATTCGCATGCTCACAATCTCTCCTCCTTGTCTCCTGTCCCCTCGGGAGGGTCTGGTTCAGAACAGATTTCACTGTGGGATCCAAGCCAATCTGTTAGCCACTCCCACCCCAGTTGAAACAGTCTTGCAGTACCAAGACTTACTTTCCACAGATGGAATTACAATATGGGAAACATACAGCTTCACAAGACACGTGTGCAGCTCATAGCAGCAGCCAAGACTTTGAAGGAAAAGTTCAAGTCGCCACGAGAAGATAGCAGAGGGAACAGCGTATGCTTACGAGCTAGACAGTACCGGAGACATGCAGACTGCAGGGCTGTGAGGGGTCACAGACAGTCCTGGGTTCAAATCCCCAGTCCACCACTCATTGCCCACGTGACCTGGAGCAAGTTATTTAACCTCTCTGAGTCTCAGTTTTCTCAACTGCAAATTGGGGATAAGAAACCCAGTGTTTGTGAGGATAGATAGAATGCATATTCTTCCTGTGGTTGTGCCAACCCAAGGACACATTCAGAGTACGTTCAAGACGCTTTTCTTGGCCAGGCACAGTGGCCCACACCTGTAATCCCAGCACTTTGGAGGGTGAGGTGGGCGGATCACTTGAGGTCAGGAGTTTGGGACCAGCCTGGATAACAGGGTGAAACCTTGTCTCTACTAAAAATACAATTAATCAGCCGGGTGTAGGCATGTCTGTAGTCCCAGCTATTCGGGAGGCTGAGGCAGGAGAATCTCTTGAAACTGGGAGGCAGAGGTTGCAGTCACTGTAGTCCAGCCAGCCTGGGCGACAGCGCGAGACTCCGTCTCAAAAAAAAAAAAAAAAAAAAAAGAACAAGACTCTTCTTACTGCAAAAACTGACCTCTAGGCGGTGGCAAAAAAGCCATTGATCTTGCCTAGCTGTTGAAGAATATTGCATTTTCTCATAACTTGACATGATACAGAAACATCCAATGAAGAAGCTGATGGGTATTGAAATGTCAATTGCAACATAATTATTAATCACTGCAGGCCCAGCCTGTTCTCCAGGAAGGGCTGTTTGGATGTCCTGGGCCTCTAAGCCAAGCTCCCAGAGCCCAGGCCTTCTCTTTGGCTAAGGCTGGCTCTCTCTCCTGAAGAAAATAGTTTGATGCAGGGAAGAACTTTCATTATCTTTGCCCTGGGGCACCAGTAATTGTCTACAAAGGGCAGAGCAAGGGAAGAAGGACAGTGAGAAATAAATCATGGAGTTTCCTCCTTGGTGATTCATCCATTTAGAAATCGGCAGAGTCAGAGAAGTGTTTCTTTATCCAATCCTGCTGTTCCCATGATCTCAAAAATGGAAAGGCAGGCAGCCCTGACCACCATCCATCAGTCAGCCTCTTTTCGCAAGTGAAGGGCATGGACTGTGCCGGACAACGTTAAGTCTGGGACGTGTCTCTAACAGGCCTTCTGCAACCAGAGGAAGCTGGTGACCTGGATGAATCCACTGGGACGTAGAGTATTACACTGCAGTCTCCATAACCCTGCAATTCTCCAGTCTATGACTAGTCGACTCTGGAATCTGGTGTAGCACATTTGTTCAGTTGCTCAGTCATTACTTAGTGAGCACTTACAATGTGCCAGGACAGGCTGGGGATAGAGGATTCAGAAATGAACAAGTTAGCACAATCCTTGCCCTCAAAGAACTTGTTTTAATATAGGGTTTCTCAACTTTGGCACCACTGCGGGCTGAATAATTCTTTGTTGTAGGGCTGTCCTATGTATTGTAATTTTTTTTTTTTTTTTGATACAGAGTCTTGCTCTGTTGCCCAGGCTGAAGTGCAGTGGTGTGATCTCAGCTCACTATAACCTCTGCCTTCCAGATTCAAGCGATTCTCCTGCCTCAGCCTCCTGAGTAGCTGGGATTACAGGCCCACACCACCACACCAGGCTAATTTTTATATTTTCAGTAGAGCTGTGGTTTCATCATGTTGGTCAGGCTGGTCTCGAACTCCTGACCTCAGGTGATCCACCTACCTTGGCCTCCCAAAATGCTGGGATAACAGGCGTGAGCCACCACACCCAGCCCACTGTAAAATTTTTAGCAGCATCCATGGCCTCTATCCACTAGATTCCAATATCATACCGTTTCTCTCAATTATGACAACCAAAAATGTCTCCAAACATTTTCAAATTTCACCCGGGGGTCAAAATCCACCCCACCCACTTCTACCATTCACAGTTGAGAACCTCTATTCCAATGAAAGAAGCAGGCAGCTTAATGGAAAGGGTGTGAGCTTTGGAGCTGGGTGGGCCTGGGTTCTCCCTTCCACCTTATTAGCTGTGTGATCTTTGGGGAGTTACTTCCCTCTCTGACCCATACATAGCTTATTTGAAAATTATGGGTAGCAATCATATTTTTACACAGTTGTTAGGGGAACTAAAGATCAAATGTATAAAGAACCGTGGCAGGCCAGGCACGGCAGCTCACACCGGTGATCCCAGCACTCGGGTAGGCCAAGGCGGGTGGATCACCTGAGGTCAGGAGATCAAGACTAGTCTGGCCAGCATGGTACTAAAAATACAAAAATCAGCCAGGTTTGGTGGCATGTGCCTGTAGTCTCAGCTACTCGGGAGGCTGAGGCAAGAGAATTGCTTGAACCCAGGGGATGGAGGTTGCAGTGAGCTGAGATCACACCACTGCACTGCAACCGGAGCGACACAGTGAGACTCCCAACTCAAAAAAACAACAAAAAAAGAACTTTGGCAGACACTGTCAACACCAAAAGTCATCCTCTTGTACTCTTGTCTTAATTCTTCTTGCTAACAGAACCCCAATTCTGTTAAGGGTTCTTATCTCAGAAGATGGGCTCAGTACTTAGATGGGGTGGGCATGCAACCCAGGTCTAGCTAAGGAGATATTTGAGGGAGCAGGCCTTCTGGGAGTAAGAGATTAATATAAAGTTTGGTTGTTTTATTTTTATTTTTTTTTTATTTTTTTATTTTTTTAGAGATAGGACCTTGCATTTGCTCTGTTGCCCAGGCTAGAGTACAGGGTCACAATCATAGCTCACTGCAGCCTCGAACCCCTGGCTGAAAGAAGGGTGGGGACTGAAAGACGGAAGTAAGCACTCCATATTTGGTAGCTATTTATTATTGCTGTTAGCATTCTTATCATCAGTTTTTTTTTTGTTTGTTTGTTTTTTTAAACTGAGTCTTGCTCTGTTGCCCAGGCTGAAGTGCAATGGTGCAGTCTCGGCTCACTGCAACCTCCACCTCCCAGGTTCAAGTGATTCTCCTGCCTCAGCCTCCCGAGTAGCTGGGAGTACAGACACGTACTGCCATACCTGGCTAATTTTTGTATTTTTAGTAGAGATGGGGCTTTGCCATGTTGGCCAGGCTGGTCTTGAACTCCTGACCTCGTGATCCACCCACCTTGGCCTCGCAAAGTGCTGGGATTACAGGCGTGAGCCACCACTCCCAGCCTATTATTAACTTTTACTAAGGAAAGAGGGAGGCCCTTGGCCAGGCTGTGGGATGGCTGGCCCTCCAGGGAGCATGTAGCCCAGGGAACTGGCATACAATTACAGAATTGGAAAGCTAAGGGGTCGCTCTAGACATCACGCCTCTAACCTTTCTGATACCCAATTGCTCCATCTACAAATGGCATTTGGGATTTTTGTCTTAAAGAGTCGCAAGCCACATGCAGGAAGCTTGAAACTAGTCCTGTTAGTTTCCTATGCTCTGATGCCACCTGGGAACTCAGCTAGCGTTTCAGGTAAGAGAACAGCTGAGATCCAAGCTCTTCAGGACAATGAAGGCTATCTTTCAGTGGAAAGATGGAAAATCTGCCTGAGTCACAAGAATGATACAATGGACTTTGGGGATCTGGGGGGAAGAGTGGGAGGGGAACGAGGGATAAAAGACTACAAATGCGGTGCCGTGTATATTGCTCGGGTGATGGGTGTACCAAAATCTCACAAATCACCACTGAAAAACTTATGTAACCAAATACCACCTGTACCCCAATAATGTATGGGGGAAAAAATCTGCCTAAGAAATAAAACTAAATCGAGACTTTAAAAAACAAGACATTAAGAAAGCTGGCTCTTAGCTGACCTGGACTTGGGCCCGGTTTGGTAAGCGCTGCAGGTGGACAAACAACAGCAATTTGCCTCTTCTTCCTTATAAATCGAATTTCTTT
>NW_022436991.1:4162810-4163626 GCF_009761245.1 Sapajus apella | reverse complement strand
ATGTTGGCCAGGCTGGTCTTGAACTCCTAACCTCGTGATCCACCCGCCTTGGCCTCGCAAAGTGCTGGGATTACAGGCGTGAGCCACCACTCCCAGCCTATTATTAACTTTTACTAAGGAAAGAGGGAGGCCCTTGGCCAGGCTGTGGGATGGCTGGCCCTCCAGGGAGCATGTAGCCCAGGGAACTGGCATACAATTACAGAATTGGAAAGCTAAGGGGTCGCTCTAGACATCACGCCTCTAACCTTTCTGATACCCAATTGCTCCATCTACAAATGGCATTTGGGATTTTTGTCTTAAAGAGTCGCAAGCCACATGCAGGAAGCTTGAAACTAGTCCTGTTAGTTTCCTATGCTCTGATGCCACCTGGGAACTCAGCTAGCGTTTCAGGTAAGAGAACAGCTGAGATCCAAGCTCTTCAGGACAATGAAGGCTATCTTTCAGTGGAAAGATGGAAAATCTGCCTGAGTCACAAGAATGATACAATGGACTTTGGGGATCTGGGGGGAAGAGTGGGAGGGGAACGAGGGATAAAAGACTACAAATGCGGTGCCGTGTATATTGCTCGGGTGATGGGTGTACCAAAATCTCACAAATCACCACTGAAAAACTTATGTAACCAAATACCACCTGTACCCCAATAATGTATGGGGGAAAAAATCTGCCTAAGAAATAAAACTAAATCGAGACTTTAAAAAACAAGACATTAAGAAAGCTGGCTCTTAGCTGACCTGGACTTGGGCCCGGTTTGGTAAGCGCTGCAGGTGGACAAACAACAGCAATTTGCCTCTTCTTCCTTATAAATCGAATTTCTTT
>NW_022436991.1:4111234-4162710 GCF_009761245.1 Sapajus apella | reverse complement strand
CAGGTGTGAGCCACCACACCTGGCTCAATTTCCAATTTTCTAAAGAAATTGGGGCTCTCTGTGTTTTAAGAGTATTCGGCTTTCCCCAGTTTCAGGGATGAATCTTGAGCAGTCTGATGCAGGGCTGGCAAACCACTGCCTAAACCCCAGCCACTACCTGCTTCTGGGTGGCTCAGAAGCTGAAAATGGCTTTTACATTTTTAAGGAGTTAGAAAAGATTAAAAGTATAATAATATCTCCTAACACATAAAAATTGTATAAAATTCAAATCTCCATCTCCATAAATAAGCCCATTCGCTTATTTATTATCATCTACAGCTGCTTTCACACAGCAGCAGCAGAACGGCATGGTTGCTACAGAAACTGCATGGCCACAAGCCTGAAATATTTATTCTCTGGCTCTTTAGAGGGAAAGATCTTAGACAGCCAAGGTTCTGAAACTCAGAGTCCATCAGAAACCCCTGGAGGGCACATTTAAACAGAGACTACAGGCCGGGTGTCCAGCTCATGCCTGTAATTCTAGCACTTTGGGAGGCCAAGGCGGGAGCATTGCTTAAGCCAAGAGTTTGAGAGCAGACTGGACAACATAGCGAGACCCTGTCTCTACAAAAAATAAAAAACGTAACTACAGGTGTGGTGGTGCACACCTATAGTCCTGGCTACATGGGAGGCTGAGGCAGGAGGATCACTTGAGCCCAGGAGTTGGAGGCTTCAATGAGCTATGATTGTGTCACTGTACTCCTACCTCCGATTCTAGTAAATAAATAAATAAAAACATAGACCTCACCCCACAGTTTCTGATTTAGTAGGTCTGAGCTGGGGTCTGAGATTTTGCATTTCTTACAGGTGTCCAGATGATCCAGATGCTGCTAGGCTGGGGATCTCACTTTAAGAGCCACTGGTCTAAGGCAACCATGGTAATTCCACTCCCCTTGCCAGCAATTGGCTTAAAAAAGGGCAACATGATGCATCTCTGACCAATGAGATCAAGGAGAACTCAGCTGGCAGATTCTGAGCAAATGATCATAAAAAGGGACAAATGGGCTGGGCACAGTGGCTCACACTCTAACCCCAGTGCTCTGGGAGGCTGAGAGGCAAGAGGATCACTTGAGGCCCAGCCTGGGCAACACAGGGAGACCTCATCTCTACAAACACTCAAAAATTAGCCGCGTGTGGTAGCAGGCATCTATAGTTCTGGCTACTCAGGAAACTGAAGGAGGATCACTCAAGCCCAGTAGCTCAAGGCTGCAGTGACCTATGATTGCACCACTACACTCCAGCCTGGGAGGCAGAGCGGGACCCTGTCTCGAAAACAAGTGGGGAGCAAGAGGAAGGGACAGGCTCTCTTCTCTCTTGTCATATTATCTTGAGATGATGATGGGGTGTAGCTGAGGACAACAGCCAGCTGCTAAGAATGGAAGAGTGGAGAAGTGGAGGGAAACCAGGCCCACCATTCCACAATGGAACCACTGAATCAATTAACCACATGGCTCCCTTCAGAGAAACAATAACTTCCTTTAGCATCCACGCCACTTTCAGTTGGGTTCTCAGTGGTTTGAAGCCAAACACAACCTAACTGGTATCCCTAAAACTTCACCCCTCAGCTCTGTGAGGACACGACCAAACCTAGGCCACGATGATGAAGATCAGGCATGAGCTCCACACTCCCCACCACCCTACAAGGAATAAAGCAGATACCGGGAAGGTGAAAGAGCATGAGTTGGGGATCCATGAAGCCCCAGATTGGAGCCTTAGTTCTACAACTCAGTAACGTGGGCCAGACCTGTATCCACTGCATACTCTGGGATGGGGACTCATATCTGCGTGGTTGACTAGGGCAATCATGTCTGTACATCTGAGCAAGTTATTTTCTTCTCTGGACCATTATGCACCATCAGAGCACTTGTCCCCAGGTCCCATGTAGGTGCAAGTCTTCACCTACATTATCCCATTACCTCATAATATGGTTTGGATGTCTGTCCCCTCCAAATCTCATGTTGAAATGTGATCCCCAGTGTTGGAGGTGGGGCCTGGTGAGAGGTATTTGGGTCATGGGGGCAGATCCCTCGTGAATGGCTTGGTGCCCTCCCTGTCTAATGAGCAAGTTTTCACTCTTTTCGTTCACGGCAAGGTCTGATTGTTAAAAAGTGTTTGGCACCTCTCTCTCTCTCTCTCTCTCTCTCTCTCTCTCTCTCTCTCTCTCTCTCTCTCTCTCGCTTCTCTTCTCACTGTGTGGTGTACCTCCTCCCCCTTTACCCTCCACGATGAGTAAAAGCTTCCTGAGCTCTCACCAGAAGCAGATGCTGGTGTCATGCTGCTTGTATCGCCTTCAGAACAATGAGCCAAAGAATCCTCTTTTCTTATAAATTCCCCAGCTTCAAGTATTCCTTTATAGAAACACAAAACAGGCTAAGACACCTCAATGGACTAATACGTAACAACCCAATAAGGCAAGCACCACCATCTCCCCTACTTTACAGATCAGGAAACAGGGGCTCTGAAAAACTGGCTCACTCAAGGTCATACAGCGTGTAAGTGCAGAGATAGGATTTTGACTCAGAGGCATCTGGCTCAAGAACCCGCGTGTCTGTGTTTCATGTTGCAATGCCGAGGTTAAACAAGAGAATGTGGGCCGGGCGCGGTGGCTCATGCCTGTAGTCCCAGCACTGTGGGAGGCTAAGGCAGGTGGATCACAAGGTTAAGAGATCAAAACCATCCTGGCCAACATGGTGAAACTCCATCTCTACTAAAAATTTAAATTAAAAAAAAAATTAGCTGGGCGTGGTGGCACACACCTATAGTCTCAGCTACTCCGGAGGCTGAGGCAGGAGAACAATTTGAACCTGGGAGACAGAGGTTGCAGCAAGCCAAGATCAAACCACTGCACTCCAGCCTGGGCAACAAAGTGATACTTCAAACACACACACACACACACACACACACACGCACGCACGCATGCACGCACATGCACACACACAAAACGGAGGCTGGAAAACATTATTAAATCGATTTTGAGTCCATCACAGGGTCTTATGCCTCTCTCATCACCCACCACTCAGCCTAGAAAAAGGGTTGGAGCATTGACTCCACTTTCAGAAGCTTTCCAGCTCCAGCCATTCAGCCAGAGTGAAGCTGACATGAGCAACGAGGGAAATGCGGAAAGATAAATCCAGACGTGGACAATGAGAATGTGTCCCCTGAGAACTGTGGCGGCAGCAGGACTCAAGGGTCCAGGCCTGCTCGGCGTGGCCGCGGCTTGGGTTCCTGAGCCACAGCGCTGCCCTACCTGCCAGTTTCCATGCCTGACCCCCTCCACTGCGTGTCTCACCAGCCCGCTGATGCCACCCCGGGGGAACTCGGCTGTTTGCCTTGCTCCTCGGGAGGACAGGCAGATGCAGTGAAACGGGCAGCGATTCCAGAGCCATCACAACTCTTGGCTGAAACCAAACATGACAGATTTACCATTGGGCAGGCTGTTCCATTTATTATTTAACACTCGCAATAAATATTTGCATGACCCAGTGCTGGAGGGAACGCTCTGTGATAACTCGCTGCATTTTCCTGCCAAACACCAGCACAATCGGATTCCAACGCTGCAGCAGAGAATATTTTATGCTATTCTAAAAATCCAGGTGATGGCCCTCTGTTAGAAAACGTTTTCTCATCTATTTCCATAGAGGAAAAAAGGAGCAGGGAGACCATAGCGCCGAGAAGTAACTAGAGGAGAAAGAAGAAGAGAAGATGCTGACAGGTGACATTTACTTAGCACCTACTGAGTGCCAGGCTCTAGGCTAAGGACTTCACACTCATTCAATTAACACCTGTCTCCAGAGGGTAGGGTTGCCAGACTTAACAAGTAAAAATATACGACACCCAATTCGATTTTAAATCCACGGAAATAAGGAATGATTTTTAAAATACAACTTATACCTCATGCAATACTGCAAAATTATTGAATGTTTATCTAAGATTCAAATTTTGGTACAGTGGCATGTGCCTGTGATCCCAGCTACTTGGGAGCCTGAGGCAGGGGAATCACTTGAACCCAGGAGGCAGAGGTTGCAGTGAGCCAAGATTGCACCACTGCATTCTAGCCTGGACTACAGAGCAAGATTCTGTCTCAAAAAAAAAAAAATTGAACAAACTGGGCTACAAAGTTTTGCTGGCATGGTGGCTCATGCCTGTCATCCCCGCACTATGGGAGGTCAAGGAGGCAGGGGGAACACTTGAGGTCAGGAGTTCGAGACCAACCTGGCCAACAGGGCAAATACCCATCTCTCTACTAAAAATACAAAAATTAGCCAGGCATGGTGGCAGCCTCCTGTAATCCCAGCTACTCAGGAGGCTAAGGCATGAGAATCTCTTGAACCTGGGAGGCAGAGGTTGCAGTGAGCTGAGACTGCACCACTCTGCACTCCACCCTGGGGGTTAGAGTGAGACTCTGTCTCCAAAAAGAAAAAGAAAAACAAATTTAACTGGGCATCATCTTTTTATCTGGTAACGTCCTTAAGGTTGGACTATGCCCAGACACTGAATTCAAATGGCTTTCCTTTTTGTTTACCTTTTAAGAGATGTATCTGTGTAAATCAGGCTGCAGCGCAATGGCTATTCACAGGCATGACCAGGGCTCACAGCCTCAAACTCCCAGGCTTAAGAGGTCGTCCCACGTCAGCCTCCCAAGTAGCCAGGACTACGAGTACATCTTGTAGGGCAGTGGTGTGCACTACAAGACGCTGTGTCTGGTGTGCAGTGGTGCAGTCATGGCCCACTACATCATTGCAGCCTCCAACTCCCAGGCTTAAGCAAACCTCTTGCCTCAGCCTCCAGAGTAGCTAGGACTACAGGTGCACACCACCACACCTAGCTCTTTTTTTTTTTTTTTTTTTTTTTTTTTTTTTTTTGGTAGAGATAGAATCCTCCTGTGTTGGCCAGGCTGGTCTCAAACTCCTGGCCTCAAGTGATCTTCCCACCTCAGTCTCCCAAAGTGCTGAAATTACAGGTGTGAGTCACGGTGCCCTGCCTCATTTTTTCTTTAAGGAGATTTATTTTTGAGTGTGTGTTAGGGAAGAGCTGTGTGTGAAGGTGACTCTTGAGCAGAGATGTCAAAGATGAGAAGGAGCTACCCATGACAAAAATGTAGGAGTAGGATTCCCTGGAAAGAGCCTGCAGAGACCCTGGGGCTGGAAACCATGCGGGGCATTGGAGGAGTCAAGGGAGGTGACATTTTTGGAGCCGAGTAATGGAGAGGAAAGTGACAGGAGCAGACTACACAGGGCCATGGTCATGATGAAGGCTTTGGATGCTCTTCTAAGTTGAAGGGAAGGCATGGGAAAGCTTTTCAGGTGGAAGTGCCCAAACTGAGGACCGATTCCGGCTGCATGGATTTCTGAGCCTGGAGATGGCACAGAGGACCGGACATTAGTGAGTAAAGAAAAAAGGAGAAACAAGAACACGAGAAATTGCCTTGAAAGAGAGCTGGTCAGGTCTCACCAGGAAAGTTCACACAGCAACAAACCAGCCGCCCCCAACAGACATCTCCCCCTGTTTCCAGAGCTGTCCCCCAGCCAGGCAGCCAGAGGGAGGGGATGCCGACGGTGACAATGCTATCAATTTCCATTTTTGCTTTTGCCGAATACAGAAAAGGACACTTCAAAGACTTTCAGAAATAACTTCCAAACAACTCAAGAGTGGAAAAAGAAGAGAGAGGTAAAGAATTACAGTCTGCCTGCTTGAGAACAGTGATGACAATAAGTAATAGAAATAAGAACAGCTGCTCCTGCACATATGTTATGTTATCTGCTCCTTAGTGCTCTATGAGGCAGGCACGACAGGTCATGGTATCCTCATTTCATAGATAAGGAAACTGAGACCCAGAAAAGTGGGATCCAGCAGAGAGGAAATGATCAGGCAGGCGGGGAAGCTATGTTTGTCTGGACCCAAAGCCTGGGTTCCCCAGAGCCCTCTGCAGGCTGATATGAGCCTAACCGCAGCCCAGCCCCTGGCTCTCAGCCATGTCATCCTTCCAGTCCAGCTATGAGGAGCAAGATACCTCCCACCATGTCCCTTGCGGCCTTCCTCCCTAGCTGACGCCTTCAGAGCCTTCCTGCCTGGAAAGTCTGCTCCTTTGCCCTTCTTCTCCGGAGGATTCACGTACCTCAGAACATGTTCGATGACAGGTCACAGCACGGCAGGGACACCTCCCCTGGAGGAGCACGATAGGAGAGTGGAAGGCACACAGCTTTTGCATTAGAATGCCTGAGTTCAAATCCCAATTTGATCACCAACTGGTTGGGTATCCTTAAGCTCTTCCAAGGAGTCAGGGATAATCCAATTCACCCCCACAGGATCTTGGTGGGGATTAAATGAGATGCTGTATGTAAAACGTTAACACAGGGCCAGGTGCAGTGGTAACAGCAGCACATTGGGAGGCGGTGGCAGGAGGATCACTTGAGGCCAGGAGTTTGAGACTAGCCTGGGCGACATAGCAAGACCCTTATCTCTACAAAAAAAAATTATATTTAATTAGCTGGGTGTGATCGCACATGCATGTAATCCCAGCTACTTGGGAAACTGAGGCAGGAGACTTGCTTAAGGCCAGGAGTTCAAAGCTGCAGTGAGCTACGATCATGCCACTGAACTCTAGCCATGGTGACAGAACTAGACCCCATCTCTGAAATAAATAAGTAAATAAATGAGCACAGTGCCTGGCATACAGTCAGCACATAATAAGTAGTAGCTATTAGAATTAATAATTACAACGGTCTGGGTGTAGTGGCTGAAGACTGTAATCCCAGCATTTTCAGAGGCTGAGGATGGTGGATTGCCTGAGGGCAGGAGTTTGAGACCAGCATGGCCAACATGGTGAAACCCCATCTCTACTAAAAATAATAAAATAAATTTTAAAAAGCTGGGCATGGTGGCACATGCCTGTAGTCCCAGCTACTCAGGAGGCTGAGGCAGGAAAATTGCTTGAACCCAGGAGGTGGAGGTTGCAGTGAGCCAAGATCCCACCACTTCATTCCAGCCTGGGTGACAGAGCAAGACCGTCTTGAAAAAAAAAAGAAATATTAATTACAACAATTATAACACTCAAAGCATGGGATTGAGTGCTCATTCAGTTAATTTTTATTGCCACCTACTATGCGCTAGGTACTTAGGGATACAACAGGAAGCAAGACACGTGATTCCACCTTAATGAAACTTAGAATTAAAGGAATATAGTTATGGTATAGTGAAAGAAACACATTTATTAGAAATAAGACATAAAAAGCATAAAAAGTGTTGAAGAGTGCTCTAAAAGAACAGATGTTTCAGTGAATCATCTACTTTATTTTATTTATTTATTTATTTTGAGATGGAGTCTCCCTCTGTCACCCAGGCTGGAGTGCAGTAGCATGATCTTGGCTTACTGCTACCTCCGCCTCCCAGGTTCAAGTGATTCTTCTGCCTCAGCCTCCCACGTAGCTGGAATTGCAGGCACCCACCATCATGCCTGGCTAATTTTTGTATTTTTAGTAGAGATGGTGTTTTACCATGTTGACCAGGCTGGCTCCTGACCTCCAGTGATCCGCCTGCCTCGGCCTCCCAAAGTGCTGGGATTACAGGCGTGAGCCACTGCACCCAGCCCCAAGTCATCTACTTTAGCTTGAGGCATCTGAGAAGGGCTAAAGGCCATATCAGTGGAGACCTGTGGGTGTGAAGGAGGGAGCCACGCGGAGACTGGGAAGGGATGAACTTTTGCAGGACAGAGGGCAACATGTGCAAAGCTTGTGCTGGGAGGTGAAGGGAGGCCAATTCACTGGAAGAAGCAAAGAAGGGGAGATTTAGTTAAAAAGACAGCTAGGATCAGAGCATGCAGGGTCTGATAATTTATTTCCAAGTTTTTCTGAAATCAAAGAGAAGCAGGCTTATAAGCTAAGCATGTGCCACATTGGCTGGTATAGAATAAGACTTCAGAAAACATGTAAGCTCCATTCCCTACCCTGAAACAGCCAAAGTAAATAAAAATGGCCCTTCTGTTTTGAATTTTTTTAAATTTTGCTTTAGAACTGTTTTCTTCAAAAAGAAAAAAAAAAAAGACTATAGACTGGTGTACCGAGTGGGGGCGGAGGGGTAAGGAGTAGAATATTCAAAACATGTTCAAGATCAAACGAGCCAGAAACTCCTAGCTGGAAATTTTCTCTCTAGATCTCGGCAGGAATCAATGGAACCATGAGAGACAGAGCCGAAATCAGCAGAGCCTGGAATTATTTCTCTAAGCAAGACCCAGACACCAGGCAGGTAGTGAGGCTGCTCCTACCCCGCCTCCACCCTTGCTGCCTATCTGAGAACAGAGTCTACCAAGCCCCTCCTGACAGGAGACTGACTCCTCATGGCCACTGCAGGCTGGAAGCCATAAGCCAGAACCACTTTGATACCACGAAAGCAAAATGCATGGTTGTCAAAAAAACTAAAAAACGAAAAACAAAAAAAAACCTGGTACTGGCGGGTACAGAACCACAGTCTGGGTAGACGACAAATTACCCAGCATGAAGTCTGGTGTGACTCAGACCCTTCTTATTCCTCTAAAATTCATCACATTTTGTTTATTCATTCACTACTACCCACTTACAGTAGATGCCAAGAAATATATATAACAAAATTATAGAATATAAACTTAAAATTGGGACTACAGAGAGATAATCTAGAATAAGAGGCAAAAGCAGAAGAACAGAGTAGCATGAAAGGTAGAATAGAGATAAATAGGACAGAAAGCCAGTAACTAAACTGGATCTGAAAACATGGCCCTGAGTTCTCTGGTGGACAAGTCAAAAAGGGCCGTAGAAGATATTCTCGTGATCCACAACGAGAAAGACACTTAACTTTGTAGAACCAGCACTGTTCTGCCATGTGACCCCAGATAAGTGATTTAACCCACTTAGACTCAGTTGCCTCGTTTCCAAAAAGTTAGTGGAAACTATTGAACATTTAGGTAAAAAGTTGGAATAAAAAAACAAAATGGTGTTGGGAAAACTGGCTAGCCATATGCAGAAAACTGAAACTGGACCCCTTCCTCATACCTGATATAAAAATTAATTCAAGTTGGATTAAAGACTTAAACATAAGACCTAAAACCATAAAACCATAAAAACCCTAGAAGAAAACCTGAAGGAATGGTTTTCCTTCAGGACACAGGTATGGGCAAAGACTTCATGATTAAAACACCAAAAGCAATTGCAACAAAAGCCAAAAATGACAAATGGGATCTAATTAAACTAAAGAGCTTCTGCACAGCAAAGGAAACTATCATCAGAGTGAACAGGCAACCGACAGAATGGGAGAAAAATTTTTGCGGTCTATCCATTTGACAAAGGGCTAATATCTAGAATCTACAAAGAACTTAAACAAATTTACAAGAAAAAAACAACCCCATCAAAAAGTGGGCAAAGGATATGAACAGAGGCTTCTCAAAAGACGACACTTATGTGGCCAACAAACATATGAAAAAAAGGTCATCATTGCAGGCCATTAGAGAAATGCAAATCAAAACCACAATGAGATACCGTCTCAAGTCAGTTAGAATGGCAATCGTTAAAAAGTCAGGAAACAACAGATGCTGGAGAAGATATGGAGAAATAGGAACGCTTTTACACTGTTGATGGGAGTGTAAATTAGTTCAACCATTGTGGAAGACAGTGTGGTGATTCCTCAAGGATGTAGAACCAGAAATACTATTTGACCCAGCAATCTCATTACTGGGCATATCCCCAAAGGATTATAAAACATTCTACTACAAAGACACATGCACACATGTGTTTTTTGCAGCACTATTCACAATAGCAAGACTTGGAACCAACCCAAATGCCCATCAGTGACAGACTGGATAAAGAAAATGTGGTGCATATACACCATGGAATACTATGCAGCCATAAAGCAGGATGAAATCATGTCCTTCGCAGGGACATGGATGAACCCGGAAATCACCATTCTCAGCAAATTAACACAGGAGCAGAAAACCAAACACCACATGTTCTCACTCATAAGTGGGATTTGAACAAGGAGAACACATGGACACAGGGAGGGGAACATCATGCACAGGGGCCTGTCAAGGGGTGGGGGGCAATGGGAGGGATAGCATTAGGAGAAACACCTAATGTAGATGACAGGTTGATAGGTGCAGTAAACCACCATGGCACATGCATACCTGTGTAACAAACCTGCATGTTCTGCACATGGATCCAAGAGCTTAAAGTACAATAATAATGATAAAAGCAAGAGTGGCTGATCTTTTAGCCTCCACTCTGAAACGAGAATTCCAAACTCAAATGTCTGCCATGCCCAGTGAACAACAAGAACAAGAGACGCCACCTCAGCGTAACACAGTAGGGAGTAGTGGGGACTGTGCTAAACCAGAAAGCCCGGGTTGTATCTACAGAGGGAGGTTGCTTCTCATTTTCAACTGCTTGTTGTCCTGTAGGAATGTGGGCCCACTTTGTCCTGTCTCGTGATTTTTAAGAGGAGCTTGAAATCAGCATTTTTAATGTAAATGCTTCTAATTTTTAAACATTTGCTCTAACTCAAATTTACTTAAAATAATGCACAGGTCAAACACAGCCCCCTCTGAAGGCGAATTTCAGACAGAAATAGCAAATTCCCATAGAGTCTTACCCATGAATTTTTCAATCTCCAGGTTAAATTGCAATCCCCAGACCCAAACTTCATCCAGCTAAGTATCTCAAAGAAGCATTTCTCAACAAAAGCATGATTCTTTTGGAGTCGCATTTTGCACACATTGTTGAGTTCCAACAGTATTGTTGTGATAGTGAAGGATACACTACGGTAATAAACAAGTCTCCACCAAGGAGCCAGACAGGCCTGGCTGCGTGCTCCGCCAGAACGCTGGACAGCTCTTCAGGCATTCTCAAGGTCTGACGACATCTGCAGAAAAAGTCCTTTCATCATCAATTTCAAGGCATATTGCTGGATTTATTTCTACTAGAAGCCAGGAAATGCCCGTTCCTCTCCAAGTCCTTATTCCTCCATGTAGACCCCTGGATAAGGTCTTCTTCAGGGACCGCTGCCACCCTGTTCAGTTCAACACTTGTCAAATGCGCATTGTAAACAATGGAAAGTGAATTAATCTGACCAGGGTTCAGGTTAAAGTTCTCCCGTCCACCAGCCGTGTGATCTTGGGCTGGTCCCTTTGTGCCTGTTCCCTCATCTATACAAGATGAGTGATATGGTTTGGCTCTGTGTCCCCACCCAAATCTCATCCTGTAGCTCCCATCATTCCCATGTGCTGTGGGAGAGGCCCGGTGGGAGATGATTGAATCATGAGGGCAGGCCTTTGGCATAGTCTTCTCAGGATAGTGAACAGGTCTCACGAGATCTGATGGTTTTAAAAATCGGAGTCTCTCTGCACAAGCCCTCTCTTCGCCTGCTTCCATCCACATAAAATGTGATTTGCTCCTCCTTGCTTTCGGCCATGATTTTGGGGCCTCCCCAGCCACATGGAACTGTAAGTTCAATAAACCTCTTTCTTTAGTAAATCACCCAATTTCAAGTATGTCTTTATCAGCAGTGTGAAAACCGACTGATACAATGGGGTATAACACTGCCTAACCTGTTTTGTTGGAAACAGGACTGGCCCATATTGTTGCAAAGGCTGTGCACCGCACAACTCCAAAGGGTACTCTTCAAATACACGATTATGCCAATGGTTCCTTCCTTGAGTTGTGCAGTACCCACTACGAACGGCTGTATACAGCAGCCCTAGTTGGAAGGAGTAACTACCACCTATGAAAAAAAAGAGCAGAGCAGAATGTATAGTACATAATAGTGATAGGTGTTCAGGAAATGAAACTGTTGCTAATATGGGAACCCACTGGAAAATAAAACCTGGTTTTCTTTTATTTCTATACATATTTTTTGAGATGGAGTCTTGCTCTGTCACCAAGGCTAAAATGCAGCCTCGTAGCTCCCATCATTCCCATGTGTCGTGGGGGAGCCGGTGGGAGATGACTGAATCTTGAGGGCAGGTGTTTCCCATATTGTGATCTCGGCTCTGCAACTTCTGCCTCATGGGATCAAGTGATCTTCCTGCCTCAGCCTCCTGGGTAGCTGTGACTACAGGCACCCACCACGATCCCTGGCTAATTTTTTGTATTTTTAGCAGAGATGGGGTTTCACCATGTTGGCCAGGCTGGTCTTGAACTCCTAACCCTCAGGTGATCCTCCTGCCTTGGCCTCCCAGTGTGCTGGGATTACAGGTGTGAGCCACTGTGCCTGGCCTAAAACTGGTTTTCTTAACTTCTTTTTTCCATTATCTTTCCAGCAAGAATCTCACTACATAAAGCAAAGCACTCCTGAACAATTAGGGTCTGTCAGACTCAGGCTGAGCCCTTCTCATCTGTGTGGCACTTCTTCCTCCAAGGAAACACACGTATGTGTCCTAGAGCCTTGATGTATGTCTCTGCCATTCCTGTCAGCCGGTGGTATGTGTCCCTCCTTTCCCACCCAGGCCCCAGCACTGCCTCCAGATTGAGGTTGCTGACTGCAGCTTGGCAATCCATCTTCCTCCTTGGTCCAGAGTGATTCTCCAGGGTGTCATGTCCTCAGATTCCATAGCACTGGGATCTTTTCCTTTTAAGCGTCAAATGGATTGTCTCTGATGTTCAAATATAGCTGGTGCCTGGCTCTTGCCAGATTATTTTGGAGGTGGTATTGGCCAGGTCTCTTTCTGTTGCAAAGTGACAAGAAGACCAGCTGGCCTCAGTTAAGCAAATAGTGAATTCATTGGTTCACATAAGAGTCCAGGAGCAGAACTGGCTTCAAGTACACTAGAACTCAGGAGCCCAAACAATACTTTGAGATCAACTTCTCCAACTCCTGACTCTGCTCTCCTCCTGGTGGGGCCATATGGTGGCTTCTGGGGACTTCAGTTATTAAAAGTTGAGTAGATGCCTCCAGCCATAATAAAACTAGAGTTATACAGAACAGCATGAGCTTAGGCCCAGGAGTTCTAGCTTCACTCCTCGCCTACACCCCCTTGCTTATTTCGTCCTGTTCAGCCCTGCAGGGAGGCTTCCTTTTCTCAATTTCTGGTTCCACTTATGCAAAAGCTCCCAGCCCCACCTTCTCAACTCACAGGAAGGCGCCTTGTCTCCCTCCCAGAGATAAAGCAGAAGCCCCACCTCTTCCTGTTTCCAAGGCCCTGTGAGTACTCACTTCCTGCCCAAGGGGAAGCTGTCAACCCTTAGTTAATTGGTGGTGTATATTTGACAGTCAGACCCTGCACCCAATGAATGATACAGTGATAGAAGCTCAACTGATGGGAAGGATACTAAAGGATCTTTAATTATTTTTAATAGTATTATTGGATAGAATAACCTGTTGTTGTTGTTGTTAGAAACATTTATGAAGCATTAAATCCCTTCTAGGTACTATTCCAACACTTTGCATTTATCTCATTTAATCTTCACAACCACTCTGTGAGCTGGGTATTCTTTTTTTTTTTTTTTTTTTTTTGAGACGGAGTTTCGCTCTTGTTACCCAGGCTGGAGTGCAATGGCACGATCTCGGCTCACCGCAACCTCCGTCTCCTGGGTTCAGGCAATTCTGAACCTGCCTCAGCATCCTGAGTAGCTGGGATTACTACTTGCCACGTGCCACCATGCTCAGCTAATTTTTTGTATTTTTAGTAGAGACGGGGTTTCACCACGTTGACCAGGATGGTCTCGATCTCTTGACCTCGTGATCCACCCGCCTCGGCCTCTCAAAGTGCTGGGATTACAGGCTTGAGCCACCGTGCCCGGCCCGAGCTGGGTATTCTTATTCATTCCATTTTATTTATTCATTGGTTTTTTTGAGACACAGTCTTGCTCAGTCACCCAGGCTACAGTGAGGTGATCACAGCTCCTGTGGCCTCAACCTCCTGGGCTCAAGCAATCCTCCCAGCTCAGCCTGCAGATTAGCTGGACCACAGGTACAAAACACTACATATGGCTAATTTTTTTGTAGAGATGGTGTTTCACTATGTTGCCCAGGCTAATCTTGAATTCCTGGGCTCAAGCAATCCTCCCACCTTGGCCTCCCAAAGTGCTTGGGATTACAGACGTGAGCCACTGTGCCTGGCTATCCCATTTCATAGAAGACAAAAACAGCTGTCACATACCTAGTCAATGAACCAGGATTTGAATCCAGAATTTTGGTCTGGCCCAGAGTCTGCACCTATCATCATTAGACTATAATCAAAGAACAGGTAACAGGAAGAACAGGAATGTAAAGTGCAGTCAAAACCAAGCTTTTGAATTTCAACTGGACTCTTCATCTCTGCCTCTGCCAACTTTTCCCTTCTCACAGCAGGCGAGCTTCCCTCCTATTTGTAAGAGATGTGGGTCCCTACAGCCCCCAGCCTCATTTTCGATAGTCTCCACCACAGACAAGGACCCACATACAGTCTCTCCAATACCAAGTCCAAAATCTGGCCCAGCTTGGGTCATGTGCCAATATCTGAGCCAGACACCTGTGGCCAGGGGGGCAGGGTGATAGGGCTTCAAGGCTTTGGGGTTAAAATCAATCCGTGGTAGGTAGAGGCAGGACCCCACGAGGGGTCAACATGGCAGGGATGGATGAGGGGATGAAAGCAGTTCTCATGAGAAAGAATGCATGCTAGGACACCAGCATTTATTTCACCTCATAGCGAGGGAAGTTTGCCAGGAAGCCTCCCTGGGAAGAAGCCAGCTGGCCAAAGACCCAGAGCGACCCTTGCAGCTGTGGCCCTTCGACCTCTGGTCCAGATGCTGAATGTTGCTCCCTCAGAAGTGTGCACGCAGCTTTAATAAGGAACGAAAGGGAACCGTCCTCCCAGGCTCCCACGAAGGGGCATTAGCATGCATTATCATCCCGCTCTGCCTGCCTGGATGAAATATGAAAGGGGTCTTTGAAGACACATCCAGAGTGTTTAGCAAATGCTTCAGAACGGCTTGTCGGAAAATATTGCCTGAAAAAAGCGCAGGATTCAGGACGTTGTGTAATCCGTTACATTTCACAGTTGCAGTTTTGGCAGGAGGTGGGCTAAATTCACATTCGCTTTCACTTCATTCTGTCTGTCAGTTCCACTGACTTTTTCCTCCACCCCTCAATCCTAATTTACCTTCCAAGAACCCCAGGGTGGTGGGGCAAGAAAGCAGGCTTCACAATCCATCAGAACTGGGTTTGAATCCTGGCTTTGTCACTTGCTAGCTGGCTGATCTTGGGAAAGCTATTCAACTTCTGTGAACCTCAGTTTTCGTTTTGTTTTCTGGCGGTTTTTTGAGACAGGGTTTTGCTCTGTCACCCAGGCTGGAGTGCAGTGGTGCAGTCTCGGCTCACTACAACCTCCATCTCCCAGGTTCAAGCGATTCTCCTGCATCAGCCTCCGAGTAGCTGGGATTACAGGCAGCACCACCATGCCTGGCTAATTTTTATTTTTTTTTAATAGAAACAGGGTTTTTTTTTTGCCACATTTCCCAGGCTGGTCTTGAACTCCTGATCTTAGGTGATCTGCTCACCTTGGCTTCCCAAAGTGCTGGGATGACAGGCGTTAGCCACTGTGCCTGGCCAGTATTCTTTACTGATAAGTAAAAATACTAACGCCTCCCTTGTAAGGTAGTTAAGAGGATCATACATAATATGCTGGATAAGAAAGCTCTGCATTAGTCAGGATGGGATGACTATGCTGCGGTGTCAACTAAATCTTCAAGCATCAGTGACTTCAGTGCAACAAAGCATTTTCTTCTTTCTTATTCCAAGTTCCCTCCTGCAGAGTAGCTCTTCTGTAGTGGGACAGAATAAAGCCAAGTCACCAAGAGATGCTGGTGCCAGAAGAGGAGACAGATGAACAGAGACAGGAGGCATCTTGGTGTCATGTCACTGAGTCGCTAGATCCTGCCACAAGGCACTGCTCTGTACAGCTCCTCCCTCCCTTCTGTGAGTCACTAAGTTCTGGGTTTGCTTACCAGTGTTCCACGTGCGTGTCAGTCCCTTGTAACTGAAGGATTGGGTTTCGGGATACGAGCAGGACCACAAGAGCCCAAGATCACACGACTGTGCAGAGGACACCGAGGAAAATTCAACGCAGTTACAAGGAACTGAAGCACAAGCTGAACAATTAGTCGATTCCTCTGGTGTAAATATTCCCACAACGGCCAATTTCAAGCTCCCAGTGTATGCCAGCTGGCTTGCAAAATTCCCAAAAATTCAACGATTGGCTCTTGTGGGCTGGTACGAGCCAATTCTAGCACACCACTAGCCAGACAGATATGGACAAGACAACAAGGGTGTCTGCTGCACATGTCCAAGATCACAGGGCTGCAGAGAGCACACCTGGGATTGTTCAGCGCAGTGGGGTATGATTCCAGGACTATAGACTTTATGTTCTACTGTGAGGGGTGTTATTCATCCTTATTCCTCAGCCATGCATAGATTATGGTGACCAACAGGCATTGGGCAGGGGAAAGGAGATGCCAGTACCGCAAAGAGGAAGGCAGAGACATGCATGAATATTGAGCAGGACCTTCAAAATCCTATAGTCTGGCTCCACGTTGAATGCTGGACTCCTCCTGAAGCATCCCTGCCAAGTGATCATCGAGCCTCAACTTGGACAGTTCTGTGATGTGAAGCTCACCACACCTCTTACAGAGGATCTTCCTCACAGGTGTCTCCCATCACCAGACCATGTTGGGATTCAAACAGGCAATCGCCTGTTAAAGAGAAGTCATTGCCGTGCGTCCAGGACGATGGATGGATTCGTCTCTGGAGGAAGGCATTTGAAGAATGAGCAAGCCGCTGGATCGGACACATGGAGTAGATGAAGTGCCTGGGCCCAGACCCACTTCAGCAGTGGGTCCTTTTGTCAAAGCCACTCAGCAAGAGTGAGACTATCACATGATAAATGCTGATCTGGATCACAGGCAGGATTCTCTCTCTGACAGGGCTTCAGGACATCCCCCAGGCTGAAAGATGATGACAGCCCTCAAACTCTCTTGAGCATAAGAATCACCAGGAAGTGTCCTGGGTCCCAGCCCAGATCCTTGCTGCGTAGGTGTGAGGATAGCCCTGAGATTTGCTCATCTCTCAAAGTGGAGCCAGCTTCATGGGCATACAACATTCAGAAGGGACCCGTGCTTGGTTTAATGCTCTGTTGTCATTATGTTCAATCTTAATCATTTGTTTCTGTTCTTATGAGACAAGTTCTTGCTCTGTCACCCAGGTTGGAGTGCAATGGCATAATCATAGCTCATTATAGTCTCAACCTCCCTGGACTCAAGTGATCCTCCCACCTCAGCCTCCCAAGTAGCTGGGATTACAGGCGCCCATCACCATGCCCAGCTAATTTTGTATTTTTAGTAGAGACAGGGTTTCACCATGTTTTCCAGACGGGTCTCGAACTCCTGACTTCAAGCAATCCACCCACTTCACCCTCCCAAAGTGCTGGGATTACAGGCATGAGCCACTGCACCTGGACTATTTTCACATTCTTAGTAACTTTACTTTAAAATATGTATATTTTTTAGAGACAGGATCTCACTATGTTGCCCAGGCTAGACTCAAACTCCTGGACTCAAGCAGTCTCCATGCCCCAGCCTCCTGAGTAGCTGGGATTGCAGGCACATGCCACCGTGCTCTGCCCTGAATATTTTTTAAACCTAAGACCCTGCATTTTTATTTTGCAGTGAGCCCCATGCATTATATAGCTGGTTCCGGCTGCTAGTCTCCAAACCATACTTTAACAGCAATGGATTAAGGAATGATGTCAAGTGTAAATGTGAACACACTTCAAATAGTTTGGCTTACATTTACTGAGCACCTAGTAGGCGCTGGGCACTGTTGCCAGGCAGGCTACAATAGAATGGTCACCGAGCCCAAAGGCTGCTCTTGAGGAATTCACAGGTGAGTGGAGGATCTTAGTTTATTCATTCAGCCTTTATATAGCTGGCAGGGTGCTGGAGATTGAGCATGCAGCATTAAACAAAAGGCTCTGGAAGGGAGGAAGCCTCTTGAGGAGAAAGATTCCACCACCACCAAAACTGGGGAGTAAAGCTGACCTAAGAGTTAATCCTAAAACAAGCACCTAGTAGGTCAGAATCAAGATATTCAAAAATCAGAGAAAGGCCCTGTAAAAAGTATGATAGCCTGGGCAACATAACAAGACCCTATTTCTACGAATAAATAAATAAATTAGCTGGGCATGGTGGCATGTGTCTCTAGTCCAACCCTTTAGCATAGGATGTGTTTATTATATGTGTATATCTGGCTAAGTCATATCAACCACAGTTTAGCTTCCTCTTTTGTCTTTACTGGGGAGGACAAAATCATTTATTGGGAGGCTGAGGTGGGAGGATCACCTACCCATATCCCTCCGGCTAGTGTGTGCTAGAATTGGCTCACGTCTTGGGAGGCTGAGATGGGAGGATCACTTGAGCACGGGAGGTTGAGGCTGCAGTGAGCCAGGATCGTGCCACTGCAATCCAGCGTGGGTGACACAGTGAGGCCCTGTCTCGTCAACAACAATGCAAAAAAGCAAGATGGAGCTGTGAGCTCTGAAAGTACATATCTTTGAAAAGAGATGAAATGTTTCTGAAGTGAATTTTCATTATCAAGAGCCACCCTCAAACGAGAAAAGCTCCCCCGTCACTGTCCTGTCACCCAGTTCTACTTTCTTCGTGGCACTTGTCACTAAAATGACCCCATGTATTTGTGTGTTTACGTCAGCAACGTGTCTCCCACTAGAACATAAGGTTCCGTGAGAGGGAGGACTTTGTCTTTTTTTTTTTTTTTTTTTTTTTTTTGATACAGGGTCTCACTCTGTCACCCAGGCCGGAGTACAGTGGCGCAATCTCGACTCACTGCAACCTCTCTCTCTTGGGTTCAACTGATTCTCCTGCCTCAGCCTCCTGAGTACCTGGGATGACAGGCATGAGCCACCACACCCAGCTAATTTTTATATTTTTAGTAGAGACGGGGTTTTGCCATGTTGACCAGGCTGGTCTCAAACTCCTGACCTCAAGTGATCCACTCACCTCAGCCTCCCATACTGTTGGGATCATAGGTGTGAGCCACTGCGCCCAGCCAGGACTTTTTCTTTTGGTATTCACTATCTCCCCAGGCCTAGACCACTGCCTGGCATATAACAGGTACTCCCTACATTTTTGTTGAGTGAATAAATGATTTTGTCCTCGCTGGTAAAGTCAAAAGAGAAGGCTAAATTGCAGTTGATATCACCTAGCCAGATATACACATATAAACACTTCCTACCCTAAAGGATTGAAATCCCGAAAAAGGCTATCATAATAAACGAAGGAACCATTTTACAACTAAATTATATTTAAAACCATAGCACCCAATGCTGGTAACACTGTGAGTATCTTTGTCGTTGGATACAAACTCTTTGAAAAGCAACAAGGTACAGTCAAAAGCTGTAAAAAGGTTCACTCATCAGACTTGGCATTCCCACTCCTGAGAATTTAAAGAAATAATCCAAGAGTAGCAAAGGGTTTTTGCATAAAGGTGTTTATTGTTTTATTATCTGAAAAGAAAAAACTAGAACAAGTGAACTGTCTGACGGTTGGTGTACACGGCCTGTAACCATGATCATTACGAAAACTCACTGGAGCCACACAGGAAAAGGATTATGATAAATGAAAGAAGTCCCATGAAAATTAGAATGTATATTATGGTTCCAAATAAGAAAACCACTTACAGATGAGGACAAGAAGAGAGCACGAAATCATGGAAATACTTATCATTATGTGTGGTGGAGACTGCGGGCTGCCTCTCAAATGTGGTCCTTCCCTTTTCCTGGACACACAGTTTGGCCAGACATTTTAGGAGTCCTTGTAAGTAGGGGGAGCACAGGACTGGGTTCAAGTCAACAGAAACAAATCAGATGCAATGCACCACTCCCTGTCTGGCCCATAAAATCCTACCACATGTGCTCCACCAACCTCTGTCTCCAAGGTGGCGTTGGATGCCACATAGGGAAGGTGGCAAAGACCCTAGGAGCCTGCACAGAGACCCAAATGACTATAAAAAATGCAGACTGGTTAGGCGTGATGGCTCACGCCTGTAATCCCAGCACTTTGGGAGGCCGAGGTGGGTGGATCACAAGGTCAAGAGATCGAGACCATCCTGGCCAACATGATGAAACCCTGTCTCTACTAAATATAGAAAAAATTAGCTGGGTGTGGTAGCTTGTGCCTGTAGTCCCGGTTACTTGGGAGGCTGAGGCAGGAGAATTGCTCGAACCCGGGAGGTGAAGGTTGCAGTGAGCTGAGACCGTGCCACTGCACTCCAGCCTGGCAACAGAGTGAGACCTTGTCTCAAAAAGCAAAACAAAAAAAATTGCGGACCTACCCATTCTTATTCACCTAGGACCACCCTGAACTATATCATGAGTAAGAAGTAAACCCCTATGGTACGTATGTGCACCATTTGAGTTGGGTCTATTTGTTACAGCAGTTTAGCTCACCCTAATCCATGTATACAGTGGAGCAGTGACTGAGATGATGTGTTGCACAGACATGAGAGTCAGAAAGACTTGAGTTCAAGTCCCAGGGATGACATTTACTATCTGTGTGACCTTGAGAAGCTGCCTAACTATTCTCAGACTCTTCCTCATCAGTTTATTTTGAGAATCAAATGCGAAAATTACTATAAAGCCCTTAGCACTGCATTAAGATAAAGAAGAGATAGTCAATGAATTCAAGCTTCCTAAAGCCCAGTTGCCTTCCTGCCCTGCCCTGGGTTCTGAGAGACAGTTGCCTACGCGATTATTAAAGTGAACTAAATATGGCCTGAGAAGGACTTCGTACTTCTATAGTTGAGTCCTTGTGGGCAAATGGCAACCTAGCTTAATAGGTAGACAAATTAAACATCTAACTTAGGAGTATGCACCTGTAACAACAGCCGAGTCTTGGCCAATCCCAGCGGCCATACCTCGACCACTCATACACTGCCGAGTGTTCAAATAAGGCAAATGCCAGTTTGTAACAATCCAGCTGTTCTGTACCTCACTTCCGATTTCTGTACGTCATTTCCCTTTTTTTTTTTTTTTTTTTTTGTCTATACATCTTCTTCCACCATGTGGCTGCAAATCTCTGTAAATCTGCTGTGATTTGGGGGCTGCCCAATTTGCAAATCATTCATTGTTCAATTAAACCACTTTACATGTAATTCAGCTGAATTATTCTTTTATCGCTACTTTGAGCTGGTTTTCTAACTTCTGCAAACTGGAGTGCTGACTAATATAACACTGCTCCAAATATGAACGTCTTTCTCCCAACCCGTCACCCAGGCAGCCTGGGCAACCCTAGGAGGAGGCTAGCTCTCCCCTAGGAAAGCTTAGGATGGGGGCAATGGGAAGTAACTGATTCGGTGTCCCCTGCAACTTAATAGCAGAACCAGGTCCAAAAATCAGGTTGACCCCCAACCAGTCTTTCCCAAAATATGGCTCCATGCCCATCTGAGGTCAGGCTGGACTGTTTTCCCGGACAGGGAAGTCCCAGACAAGCGGGCAGTGGTCAGTGGGCTTTGCCCAGGTGAGGATCATTTCCCAGAGCAGATGGCATCTCTGGCAGTCCCTTAAAGTCAGCAGAGTCCAAGTCATACCCAAGAATCCAAAAGGCCCAATATGGTGGAGAGAGCCTACAGTTCCAGTGAATAAGGCACACTGATGCCTTCTCTATGTACCAGGTAGGCACTGCCTGAGGGACCCAGAGCAGCAGGAGGCAGAGCCAGCCCAAGCAGAGGCACTGGGCCGGAACTAGAGCTCACAGCCTCAGCACACACACACTCACACATACACAAATGCACGTGTACACAGATAGATGCATCCACACATCACAAACGTGATGTTCCTTGCAAACTCAACTTCTGCTGATAGCACAGCAAACAATGGGGCCACAGAGAGGCATGGAGGAAGCCTGGAGTCTGATCTTATTTTTTTGCATGTGTCAGGGGATAATAAAGATATTTTTGATTAAAAAAAAAAAAGTCACATCCCCAGCAGGTCCCTGCCTACCTGTAGACCCCATCAAGCCAGCTCCATGGCCCCTCAGATACCTCCTCACTGAGTTCCCAGGGATTGACCTCAGTCCTGGACATTGCAGAAAGATCTGTATCTGTGACAGCTGAGACTTGTGGCCTTCTGCCAGCCTTCCTAGAGGCAGAGCTGGAGATAGGGACTTGGATGGATGAATGTGGGTTTTCTTTCTTTTTTTTTCTTGAAAGGGGATTTCAGGAGAAGGAAGGTAAGGGCTACAGGATATAGAAGGGGACAGAGCAGAGTGAGTATGTGGTCCCTTAAGTCCCGCCTTGATCTATCCCACGAGCAGCAGAGAGCACACCATCGATGGTCCTCACCATGGGGCAAAGGCCAGTCATTCATGTTGCTGTATCAGTTAATCACTGCCATTACTGGGCATGGCATCCCCTCCCAGGCAAAGTGGTTCCCATCTGAAGGTGATTCTTTTTTTTTTCCTTTTTTTTGAGATGGAGTTTCACTCTTGTCACCCAGGATGGAGAAGAATGGCACAATCTCAGCTCACTATAACCTCCGCCTCCTGGGTTCAAGTGATTCTCCTGCCTTAGCCTCCCGAATAGCTGGGATTATAGGCATGCGCCACCACAGCCAGCTAATTTTTTGTATTTTTAGTAGAGATGGCGTTTCGTCACGTTGGCCAGGTTGGTCTCGAACTCCTGACTTCAAGATCCACCCGCCTCGGCCTCCCAAAGTGCTGGAATTATAGGCATAAGCCACCATACTCTGCCTCTGAGGGTGATTCTCAAGAGAAAGATAGCTGTGAGCTCTCAGCAGGTGAGGCTGCAAAAGCAGCTATGTCAGGATAGACCTTAGGGGAAGGGGGAATTCATCTCTAGGCAGGAATAATTTTCAAAACATTAAACTCTTGACAGGCAGGAGCACTGACCACTCAGAACAGACAGTGTGAGCAGACAGGCACAACCACATCAATGGATACCAGTAGAATGTCCACGCTGCCTCTGCAAAGGAACAGTCCCATGAACTAAGCCCCAGACCACCTATTCTGGCAGCAAGCACTGCATCATTGCACTGAATTCTCACAACCGCCCCATAATGCTGGGACCATCCCCATTTTCCTGTCCAAGAGCCTAAGTCTCATAAACACTAGTCGGCTCTCCCAGTGTCAGACAGTCCAATCAATAACAGACAGAACTTGTACTCCGATCTGTCTGGCTCCAAAGCTGGTAAAAATTTTCCACTTGGCCTCACCGGCTTGAAAGAGATTAAAAAAGAAAGCAATTCCTATTTTCCAAGAGATGCTAAGGTCCCTCGGTGATGCTAGATCATGACTTTATCATGTTCAGAGGGAATAAAAGGGACAGAAAACAAGCAATGTGTGATCTCCTGTCATGTCAAGAGATGCTACTTTCAAAGAAATGTACATTTTGCAGAATCAATATGCTCTGGGGCCTCAGAATGCTGAGGCAGACACACAGCTCCGACCACTCCGTGCGGGAGCCTTGCTACAAGAGATGGAAGAAATTAAATCAAATCAGCTGGAGCAAGTAGGTTATAAATGTTCAGTATTAATGACCTACCTCTGTCCCAAAGCAGAGAGCCTTGGACTTTGTCCAGCTGTGTGCTCTGTTAAAAGATCAACTTGTGGTCAGGAGTGGTGGCTCACACCTGTAATCCCAGCGCTCTGGGAGGCTGAGGCAAGTGGATCACCTGAGGTCAGGAGTTCAAGACCAGCCTGGCCAACATGGTGAAACTCTTGTCTCTACTAAAAATACAAAAATGTGCTAGGTGTGGCGGCTCATGCCTGTCATCCCAGCTACTTAGGAGGCTGAGGCAGGAGAATCACTTGGACTCAGGAGGCAGAGGCTGCAGTGAGCCAAGATCGCACCATTGCACTCAGCCCAGGTTACAAGAGGGAAAATCCATCTCAAAAAAAATAAAAAGACCAACCTGTGCCTAGCTGGGAATTCTTCTCCCTTCTTGCTAAGGGATGGGATGATGGCTCGTCCTGGAGGTTGACGAGCTTTTTCTGTAAAGTGCCAGATAAGAAATATTTTGTGGGCCACATGATCTCTGGGGCAACTGCTCAACCCTGCCATTGTCATGCAAATGTAGCCATTGAATATAGTAAAAGAATGGGTATGACTGTGTTCCAATAAAACTTTATTTATAAAAACAGACAGTTGGCCAGAGCTGGGCCATGGACAGTAGTTTGCCACCCGCTATCCATCCTATTCCTTGGCTTTTTCGTGTGCACCAAGGAGTGCAATCTGGATGCCAGGCTCTTTTATGACCATTGGGCATAACCTTAACCTGGGCTTCCTATCTGTTAACCTAGGTCATTGCCTATGGCAAAGGTCAGGCAACTGGGGTTAGATAGTTCAATACACATTCAAGCCCACAAACCAAACCAGGAAAAAGGTGTGCTAAGCTAAGCATACGACACTCTTGGTCCCCAACTGTTTTTTAAAAAATAAACCTTTAAATAAGCTTTTCATTTTAGAAGTTTTAGAAAAATGGTGAGGACAGAAGGGATCCAAGATGGCCGAAAAGGAACAGCTCTGGAGTGCAGTCCCCAGTGAGAGCAACACAGAGGGTGAGTAATCACTGCATTTCCAAACAAGTTATTACTGCCCACAGACCAGGAGATTCCCAGGCTGAAAAGCACCACGAGTTTCCAGGACGACTGTTTCAGCTGGCACAGCGAGTATCCACACAAAAACTCACACAAATCTGGGCAGCCATTTCAGCTGGTGCCTGGGACACCTGGGAGACAGAGCCGCCCATTCAACTGAACAAAAGGGGGCTGAAACAGGGAACCAGGTGATGTGGCTCGGCGGGTCCCACCTCCACTAAGACCAGCAGTCTGAAATGTTCTGGATTGAGAGTTTTGCAGCAAGCTCAGCTGGACCCAGGATGGTCCAGCTATGTTGGGGGAAGGGCGTCCACCATTATCAAGGCAGTCTACCACTACTGAGGCAGTCGGCCATCACCGAGGCAGTCCACCATTACCGAGGCAATCTGCCACTACTGAGGCAGACTGTGACTACCGAGGCAGTTCTAACTATACCTCTAGAAAAAAAACCACAAGGAAGTTCACAAAGCAGCTGGGCAGAGCACTTCACAGCTCAGCAATGCCTCTGCTGGCAGACTGTGACCAGGCTACCTCCTAGCTGGGCGGGGCATCTCTGAAAAAAGGCAGCAGCATGTCAGGAACTTATAAATAAAGCCCCACCTTCCCAGGACAGAGCACCTGGGAAAAAGGCAGTTCTGAGTTCTGCTGCAGCAGACTTAAACACACTGGCCCAGCAGGTCTGAATGGAATAATGGAGCTCACAGCTCAGCACTTGAGCTCCTATAAGGGACAGACTGTCTCCTCAAGCAGCTCACCAATCCCTGTATATCCAAAGGGACACCTCATAAAGGAGAGCTCAGGCTGACATCTGGCGGGTAACCTTCTGGGACAAAGATAACAGAAGAAACTGGCAGAAACCCTTAATGTTCTGCAGCTGCCACAGGTGATCCCCAGGCAAGCCGGGTCTGGAGTGGACCTAGAGCAGTCCTACAGCATCGGGGCCAGACTGTTAGAAGGAAAACTAAAAAACAGAAAGAAATAACTTCATCATCAACAAAATGGATGTCCACTTAAGAGACCCCATCCGAAAGTCACCAACTACAAAGACCACAGGTAAATATGTCCACAAAGATGGGAAGAAACCAGCACAAAAAGGATAAAAACACCAAAAACCAGAATGCCTTTCCTCCTCCAAGGGATCACAACTCCTCACCAGCAAGGGAACAAAGCTGGATGGAGAATGAGTCTAATGAATTGATAGAAACAGGCTTAGAAGGTGGGTAATAAGAAACTTCTCTGAGCTAAAAGAACATGTTCTAAGCCAATACAAAGAAACTAAGAACCTTGAAAAAAGGTTTGATGAAATGCTAACGAGAATAAACAGCTTAGAGAAGAATATAAATGACCTGATGGAGGTGAAAAACACAACACGAGAACTTCACAAAGCGTACACAAGTTTCAATAGCCGAATTGAACAAACAGAAGAACAACTCAATGAAATAAAACAAGAAGGCAAGATTAGAGAAAAAAGAGGGAAAAGAAAGGAACAAAGCCTACAAGAAATACGGGATTATGTGAAAAGACCTAATTTACATTTGATTGCTGTACCTGAATGTGATGGAAAGAATGAATCCAAGCTGGAAAATACACTTCAGGATATTATCCAGGAGAACTTCCCCAACCTAACAAGGCAGACCAATATTCAAGTCCAGGAAATACAGCAAACACCACAAAGATATTCCTCAGGAAGAGCAACCCCAAGGCACATAATTGTCAGATTCACCAGGGCTGAAATGAAGGAGAAAATGCCAAGGGCAGCCAGAGAGAAAGGACGGGTGACCCACAAAGGGAAGCCCATCAGACTTACAGCAGATCTGTCGGCAGAAACCCTACAAGTCAGAAGAGAGTGGGGGCCAATATTCAACATCCTTAAAGAAAAGAACTTTCAACCTAGAATTTCATATCCAGCCAAACTAAGCTTCATAAGCGAAGGAGAAATAAAATCCTTTATGAACAAGCAATTGCTGAGAGACTTTGTCACCACCAGGCCTGCCCTACAAGAGCTCCTGAAAGAAGCATGAAACATAGAAAGGAACAACCAGTACCAGCCACTCCAAAAATGTACCAAATGGTAAAGGGCATCGACACAATGAAGAAACTGCATCAACTAATGGGCAAAACAACCAGCTAGCATCAAAATGGCAGGATCAAATTCACACATAACAATATTAACCTTAAATGTAAAAGGACTAAATGCCCCAATCAAAAGACACAGACTGGCAAATTGGATAAAAAGTCAAAATCCATCGGTGTGCTGTATCCAGGAAACCCATCTCACATGCAAGGATACACATAGGCTAAAAATAAAGGGATGGAGGTAGATTTACCAAGCAAATGGAGAGCAAAAAAAGCAGGAGTTGCAATCCTAGTCTCTGATAAAATAGACTTTAAACCAACAAAGATCAAAAGAGACAAAGAAGGGCATTACATAATGGTAAAAGGATCAATACAACAAGAAGAGCTAACGATCCTAAATATATACGCGCCCAATACAGGAGCACCCAGATACATAAAGCAAGTTCTTAACGACCTACAAAGAGACTTAGACTCCCACACAATAATAGTGGGAGACTTTAACACCCCATTGTCAATATTAGACAGATCAATGAGACAGAAAATTAACAAGGATATCCAGGACTTGAATTCAGATCTGGACCAAGCAAACCTGATAAACATATACAGAACTCTCCACCCCAAATCCACAGGATAAACATTCTTCTCAGCACCACATCACACCTACTCTAAAATTGACCACATAATTGGAAATGAATCACTCCTCAGCAAATGCAAAAGAACAGAAATCATAACAAAAAGTCTATCAGACCACAGGGCAATCAAATTAGAACTCAGGATTAAGAAACTAATTCAGAACCACACAACTTCATGGAAACTGAACAACTGGCTCTTGAATGTTGACTGGATAAACAATGAAATGAAGGCAGAAATAAAGATGTTCTTCGAAACCACTGAGAACGAAGACACAACATACCAGAATCTCTGGGACACATTTAAAGCAGTGTTTAGAGGAAAATTTATAGCAATAAATGCCCACATGAGATGCAAGGCAAGATCTAAAATCTATACCCTAACATCAAAATTGAAAGAGCTAGCGGAGCAAGATCAAAAAAACTCAAACACTAGTAGAAGACAAGAAATAACTAAGATCAGAGCGTAACTGAAGTAGATAGAGACAAAAGAAACCCTTCAAAAAAAATCAATAAATCCAGGAGCTGGTTTTTTGAAAAGATTAATAAAATAGACCACTAGCCAGATTAATAAAAAAGAAAAGAGAGAGGAATCAAATAGATGCAATAAAAAAACAATTCCACAGAAATACAAACTACCATCAGAGATTACTACAAATAACTCTATGCAGAAGAACAAGTAAACCTGGAAGAAATAGATAAACTCCTGGACACTTGCACCCTCTGAAGCCTAAACCAGAGAGAAGTCGAAATCCTGAATAGACCAATAACAAGGGCTGAAATTGAGGCAGCAATTAAGAGCCTACCACCCCAAAAAAGCCCAGGTCCAAATGGTTTCACAGCCGAATTCTACCAGACATACAAAGAGGAGCTGGTACCACTCCTTCTGAAACTACTCCAAACAATACAAAAAGAGGGAATCCTTCTCAAATCATTTTATGAGACCAACATCATCCTAATACCAAAACCAGGCAGACACTCAACAAAAAAAGAAAGCTTCAGGCCAATATCCATGATGAACATAGACGCAAAAATCTTCAATAAAATACTGACAAGCCAACTGCAACAGCACATCAAACACCTTATCCACCATGATCAAGTAGGCTTCATCCCGGGGATGCAAGGCTTGTTCAACATACGCAAGTCTATAAACATAATCCACCACATAAACAGAACCAAAGACAAAAACCAAATGATTATCTCAATAGACGCAGAGAAGGCCTTTAACAAAATTCAACAGCCCTTTATGCTAAAAACCCTCAATAAACTAGGTATTGATGGAATGTATCTCAAAATAATAAAAGCTATTTACAACAAACCAACAGCCAATATCATACTGAATGGGCAAAAACTGGAAGCATTCCCTTTGAAATCTGTCACTAGATAAGGATGCCCTCTCTCACCACTCCTATTCAATATAGTACTGGAAGTTCTAGCCAGAGCAATCAGGCAAGAAAAAGAAATAAAGGGTATTCAATTAGGAAAGGAGGAAGTCAAATTGTCTCTATTTGCAGATGACATGGTTGTATATTTAGAAGACCCCATCTCTCAGCCCAAAATCTCCTGAAACTGATAAGCAACTTCAGCAAACTCTCAGGATACAAAATCAATGTGCAAAAATCACAAGCATTCCTATACACTAATAACAGACTTAAAGAGAGCCAAATCAAGAACAAACTGCCATTCACAACTGCTACAAAGACAATAAAATACCTAGGAATACAACTAACAAAGGATGTAAATGACCTCTTCAAGGAGAACTACAAACCACTGCTCAAGGAAATAAGACAGGACACAAACATGGAAAAATTCCATGCTTATGGTTAGGAAGAATCAATATTGTGAAAATGGCCATACTGCCCAAAGTAATTTATAGATTCAACACTATCCCTATCAAGGTACCTATGACCCTCTTCACAGAACTGGAAAAAAACACCTTAAACTTCATATGGAACCAAAAGAGAGCCCTCATAGCCAAGACAATTCTAAGCAAAAAGAACAATGCTGGAGGCATCACGCTACCTGACTTCAAACTATACTACAAGGCTACAGTAATCAAAACAGCATGGTACTGATACCAAAACGGAGATGCAGACCAATGGAACAGAACAGAGGCCTCGGAGGCAATGCCACACATCTGCAACCATCTGATCTTTGACAAACCTGACAAAAACAAGCAATGGGAAAGAATTCCCTGTTTAATAAATGGTGTTGGGAAAACTGGCTAGCCATGTGCAGAAAGCACAAGGACCCCTTCCTGACACCTTACACTAAAATTAACTCCAGATGGATTAAAGACTTAAACATAAGACCTAACACCATAAAAACTCTACAAGAAAACCTAGGCAAAACCATTCAGGGCATAGGCATAGGCAAGGACTTCATGACTAAAACACCAAAAGCACTGGCAACAAAAGCCAAAATACACAAACGGGATCTAATTAAACTCCAAAGCTTCTGCACAGCAGAAGTAGCAATCATTAGAGTGAACTGGCAACCAACAGAAAGGGAAAATATTTTTGCAATCTATTCATCTGATAGAGGGCTAATATCCAGAATCTACAAAGGACTAAAACAGATATACAAGAAAAAACAAAAAACCCATTCAAAAGTGGGAGAAGGACATGAGCAGACACTTTTCAAAAGAAGACGTTTATGAGGCAAACAAACATATGAAAAAATGCTCATCACCACTGGTCATTAGAGAAATGCAAATAAAAACTACACTGAGATACCATCTCATGCCAGTTAGAATGGCGATCATTAAAAAATCTGGAGACAACAGATGCTGGAGAGGATGTGGAGAAATAGGAACACTTTTACACTGTTGGTGGGGGTGTAGTAGTTCAACCATTGTGGAAGAGAGTGTGGCAATTCCTCAAGGACCTAGAAATAGAAATTCCATTTGACCCAGCAATCCTATTACTGGGTATATATCCAAAGGATTATAAATCGTTCTATTATAAAGACACATGCACACGTATGTTCACTGTGGCACTGTTTACAATAGCAAAGACCTGAAACCAACCCAAATGCCCATCAATGATAGACTGGACAAGGAAAATGTGGCAAATATACACCATGGAATACTATGCAGCCATAAAAAATGATGAGTTTGTGTCCTTTCTAGGGACATGGATGAATCTGGAAACCATCATTCTCACCAAACTGACACAAGAACAGAAAATCAAACACGGCATGTTCTCTCTCACTGGCAGGTATTGCACAATGAGAACACATGGATAAAGGGAGGGGAGCATCACACACTGGGGTCTGCTCGGGGGAACAGGGGAGGGACAGCGGTGGGTAGGGAGGTTGGGGAGGGATAACATGGGGAAAAATGCCAGATATAAGTGATGGAGGAATGGAGGCAGCAAACCACATTGCCATGCATGTACCTATGCAACAATCCTGCATGTTCTGCACATGTACCCCAGAACCTAAAGTGCAATTAAAAATATATATATTTTTTTCACCATTTTTCTATTTTATATATAGATATATAAAAATAGAAATATTCATTTTATATATAGAAATATTATATATATAATAGAAGAATGGTGAAAGCAGTACAGAGTTTCCATGTACCCCATAGCTTGATGCATTACGAATTAAAGTCCATATATATATATTTTTTGAGACAGGGTCTTCCTCTGTCACCCAGGCTGGAGTACGTTGTGTGACCATAGTTCACTGCAGCCTCAACCGCCCCAGGCTCAAGCGATCCTCCATCTCAGCCTCCCAAGTAGCTGGAAATACAGGTGCATGCCATCATCCCCAGACCAAGCTACTGGGTACATGGAAACTCTCTATACTGCTTTCACCATTTTTCTGAAACTGTTCTAAACTGTTTTTTTGAGACAGGGTCTCACTCTCACTGCCCGTGCTGGTGTGCAGTGGCACAATCACAGCCCACTGCAGCCTTGACTTCCAGGGCTCAAGTGATCCTCCCACCTAGCTGGGTTGATAGGTACACAGTACCATGACTTTGATCACCTGGCTGAGGTAGTGTCTGTCCCTGGTGTCCACTGTAAAGTTACTCTCTTTTTTTTTCACACTGTACTCTTTGGAAGAGAGACACTATGCACAGCCCACACTTAGGATGTGGGGAGCCTGCACCATCTCCTTGAGGATGGAAGAGCTATATAAATGACCTGGGCCTGGGCACGGTGGCTCACACCTGCAATCCCAGCACTTGAATGGGAGGCCCAGGAGGGTGATCACTTGAGGTAAGGAGTTTGAGACAAGCCTGGTCAACATGGTGAAACCCCACCTTTACAACAAAATACAACAATTGGTCAAGTGTGGCGGTGTGCACCTGTGATCCCAGCTACTCGGGAGACCGAGGCACGAGAATCACTTGAACCTGGAAGGCAGAGGTTGCAGTGATCCACTCAGAAAAAAAAAAAAGGGAATAAGTACACAAATAAATAATTAATCTGGAATTCTCCTGCCTGGGAGATTTGTCTTTTCTCTTTTTATGTATCTGGTCATTTGTACCAGCATGGAATCATGAGTAGTTATTTCATTCTTTGATTTCTAATACAATACTACTTTTGGGGGGCTCAAATTGTTCTGGTTTGAACCCTGGGAGCTTTTCATTGGCTCATGTGTCCCTCTGAGATACCCCATCACTGTGGCAGTTTTATTTTGTTTAGCGCCTCGTCACCCTGTGACCCTATCAGACACTTCAGGTGCATCTATTTCCTCCCTTGGTCCTAGAACAGACATTTGTTCAAGAAGCCTGGTTCCTTTTCTTGGAGAATGGTGTTTATTGGAGAACAGAGATTTGGGCACTAGAGGTTTGTTGCTACTGGGGTGTCCTTGCTCCCAGGCTCTCTCCGCTGACAGCCAGGATTAGTAACATGTGTGTTACTAATCTGCATATATCCACATATCTATAAATACTTCTCTATGTAGCCATCTGTATCTGTATTAACCTAAACATGTGTTCATACTGATTCCTGAAGCTCTAACCCACTGCCACATGGATCACTCTATCCTTGCCTCCTTTCCTGACCTGTAAACCTCCCTCCCCCCGCCCCCATCCATTACTTGATGAATTTCAGTAAGCATGTGAGGTAGTTGGTTATGGAAACCATTTTCAACCTATATATAAAATGGCAGTTTTGTCTGATTTCTTCTAAATAGAAGATGAGTGTGAAATGGTAACATGGCCTCCGGAGGAGTCATATGGATGGACCATGGCCAACTGTATTATTAAGGAGTATTCATGTGTTCATTCATTCATACATCTACCCATTCATTCATTCACCAATGAATGAGTGAAGCATTAAGTATTCACTGCACCATCCTCTCCCGGGCTTCCCCTACCTCACTGGCCACTTCCTCTCTGTCTCTTGGCCAGGCCCCTCCCTGCCCATCCTCTGAAGGTTGCACTGTCCCCAGCCTTCTCCTCTTCTCAGTCTTTATGAGGATGCCTATTATTCAATCCCATAGCTTCATCTATCACCTAAATACACCTCACAGCTCACCACGTTTCATCTCCAGCCGTGATTTCTCACCCAGGCTGCAGACTCGGTTGTCTGGTAGACATCTCAAACTCATGATGGCTAAAACAGAACTTTTAATTTCCCTACACATTTCAGCAGTTCAGCCAGAAACAAAGGATTAACTTATCATTCATTCCTCCCTTCCTCACCTCCCGATACATCAGCAAGACCTTTCTGTTTCATCTCTGAATTATAGCCTCAGGCTCACCACTTTCCACCACTGTTAACTTCCATCACTCTAATCCAAGCATAAACCAACCCAACGGCCTCCTTGCTTCTCTCCCTAAATTCATTCTTGCTTCCCAATAATCCAATCTCCTCAAAATTCAAAGAAGCAATTGTTTAAAAACATACATCGGATCACTCCCCTTTCCCTACTTGCCTTCAATGGCTTCTGTTGCAATCAGAAGGAAGTCTAAACTCCTTCCCAGGGTGTCCATGTAACCTGGTCCCTGCCATCTTTCTCATCTCTTCCTCTCAATCACTTGGCTGTGGCCACCCTGGCCTCTTTGCTATTCCTAAAACTCACGGAGCTCATTTCCTCCTCGGGGCCTTGGCAATAATGGTCCCCTCTGCCTGGGCAGCTCTTCCCCCAGATCTTTGCATAACTGGCCCTTCCCCTCCTCAGGTTTCAGCTCAAATGCTGCCTCCTCAGAGAGATCTTGCATGACACCAATCATCCTCTGTCACATTGCCTTGTTTTGCTTCTTTCTTTCGTAACACCTGGCATTATTCAGTAACTTCTAATGTGCGTGTTCACCATTCCTCCTCCATCAGCCCTGAGCACCTAAGAGCTAAGGTCCAGTCTCTTTCACACCACTAAACCCCAGTACGCCCAAGCAGTGCCTAGCACAGGAGAGATGCTCAGTTAATACTTGTTGAATGAATTAATGATGCCCCCAAAAACTAAACTTTACAAAATGCCCACTAGAGAAGAGGTCAGAAAACATTTTCTGGGCCGAACGTAGTGGCTCAGGCCTGTAATCCCAGCACTTTGGGAGGCTGAGGTGGGCAGATCACCTGAGGTCAGGAGTTTGAGACCAGCCTGGCCAACATGGTGAAACCCTGTCTCTACTAAAAATACAAAAATTAGCCAGGCATGGTGTGGCTCCCTATAATCCCAGCTATTAGGGAGGCTGAGGCATAAGAATCACTTGAACTCAAGAGGTGGAGGTTGCAGAAAGCTGAGATCACACCTCTGCACTCCAGCCTGGATGACAGAGCAAGACACCATATCAAAAACAAATTAAAAAACATTTTCTGTAAAGGGCCAGGTAATATTTTAGGCTTTTTAGGCTATCTGGTCTTTGCCACAACTGCTTACCTCTACCACTGCAGGGCAAAAGCAGCCTTAGACCAACTGCAAATGAATAGGCATGGCTATGTGCTCATAACACTATTTATAATACAAAAACAGCGGGCCAGATTTGGCCCAAGGGCCATAGTTGGCTAACCCCTGCCTTAGCCCAGTCTAAGTCTTGAACATCATCTGTGTAATCAGTTCACAGTGAGGCATTCTCTGCTGTCATAATTACTCATCCAACGAATTACTCATTCAACGATTATCAGTCGTCAGTCAGGTGAGGCATTCTTGAAACTCTCGGAGGCAAGAAGCCAAATGTTCTTTCTCCATACCCGGGCCCACTCCAGTCCACGAAAAGGAAGCAAGAGAGGCAGGCTGCAAGTTTGATCACCCAGCGGCTGCCAGCCGCTCCCCCTCAGCTCGAAGAGCAGAAACAGGATGAAAATGCAGCAGCTGCTGGCTTCTGTCCTCTTGCCAGCTGCCTCTCTTGCAAGACTAGACAGGGAGGGGCAGCTGCCAGTCTCTGGAGGCGCAGACTCTGCACGGAATTGAGGATCACTTGTTCCATTGCATTCATCTTATCTTACAGAATCTTCCAATTCCAAAAAGCACATGTAAGAAGGGCTGCTGTTTCATTCACACAGTGAAATGTTGCTCAGCTAAAAGAATATGTAGACGGATGGCATCTTAACCTCAGGATCACAAACATTTCAATTACACCCCCTCTATTGCTGTAAGGTGCAGCAGAAGGGGTGTAATTGCAATGTTGGTGATCTTGGCTAGACCTGGTGGCTCATGCCTGTAATCCCAACACTTACGGAGGCCAAGGCGAAGATTGCAGGAGTTCAAGACTAGTCTGGGTAACCTAGTGAGAGCTCATCTCTACAAAGATTTAAAAAAAAAAAAAAAATTAGCCAGGCATGGTGGTGCACTCCTGTAGTCCCAGCTACTCACCAGGCTGAAAAGCACAATGATCCCTTGAGCCTGGGAGATCAAGGCTGTAGTGAGCTATGATGGTGTCACTATACTCCAGCCTTGTCAACAGAGCAAGATCTCATCTCAAAAAAAAAGTTCATCATCCAACCAAGATCCCACTACTGTAACATGAAGCATAAACACCTGCCCCCACTGAAAAAGTATGGAGGAAGCAAGTCTTACCATATCTTCCCCAACCTTAGCAAGTTCCAGGGCAGGAAAAGAGTCTCATCACCCTAGCACTCAGTAGGCCCACGGTAAAATGAGTATCTCCCTTCTCTAAGCATTTCATGGTCATGGTCATGGTCATATAGTCAGGTTCATTTTGCTAATGAAAGAGAAAGCTAAAAATGGAGGGTGATTTTGACCAGGGCTTTTTTTTTTTTTTTTGAAATGGAGTCTCACTCTGTCACCCAGGCTGGAGTGCAGTGGCATGATCTCGGCTCACTGCAACCTCTGCCTCCTGTGTTCAGGCCATTCTCCTGCCCCAGCCTCCCGAGTAGCTGGGATTAAGGCGAAAGCCACCACACCTGACTGATTTTTGTATTTTTAGTAGAGACAGGGTTTCACCATGTTGGTCAGGCTGGTCTCAAACTCTTGACCCCGTGATCTGCCCACCTGGGCCTCCCAAAGTGCTGGGATTATAGGAGTGAGCCACCACACTTAGCCTGACTAGGCCTTTTCATCAAGTTTTGAAAGGAAGTGGAGCTGACTTCTCTTCTGCTGCTTTTGCCCACCCAGGACCACTTGTTCCTCTGGGTAATACAGTACCTGAGGCACAGGGGCCATCTGTCACATGGGCATGGGCATGGCTTGGGTGTGGCCAGGCCCCAGCGATTTTGCAGAGGTTGCCCCTAAGTTCTTCCTCTGCCCCAGGACTGGCATGTGATGCCGGGGGATGGAAGACGTCCTGCTGGGTCTGCAGATGGGGGCAACTTAAGGCCTGACATTGCCGGATGATGTCAGAAGCAGAACCCATAGGCAAAAGCCAGCTTTCCAACACTCCGCTCTCAGTTTCCAGCCATCTCCACTTCTGTGGATGCGTGCCCGGTATCTGCCTCTGCCCCTGACTCTGAGAGCAGTGACTGAGCAAACTGTCTAGCCCCGGTTGAAAGGATGAGCCTGTCCATTTCTAGCAGAGTGGTCTTTCAGAAAGCTGATTCCTGCCAGGCGCTGTGGCTCACGCCTGTGATCCCAGCACTTTGGGAAGCCAAGATGGGTGGATCATGAAGTAAGGAGTTTGAGACCAGTCTGACCAACATGGTGAGACCCCATCTCTGCTAAAAATACAAAAATTAACCAGGCTTGATGGCAGGCACCTATAACAGCAGCTACTCAGGAGGCTGAAGATGGAGAATCGCTTGAACCTGCAAGGTGGAGGCTGCAGTGAGCTGATACTGTGCCACTGCATGCCAGCCTGGATAATAGAGCACAACTCTGTCAGAAAGAAAGAAAGAAGAAAAAAGAAAGAAAGAAGAAAGAAAGAAAGGAAAATAAAAGAAAGAAAGAAAGAAAGCTGATTCCTGAAAGAGTCTTGGGAAACAGAGCCAAGAGGTGGAAATGGAGCCTGGGTCCAGCTATAAATAAGCCCAGCCACTCCTGGATTTTTCTGTTACTGGACCAGACATATGCCCCATTTTGCTCAAGCTGGTTGGAGTTACTTGAAACCAAAAGAGCCTTAATTAATACACAACTAGAAATGCATCCATGGCCACTGCCCATTCACGTGACAGACATTTACTGAGCACTGTTCCAGTTACCTAATGTTGCATAAGTTACCCCACAACTTAGAGGCTTCATGCGGGCCTATGTCACATTCACAGATTCTGTGGGTCAAGAGTTTGAGAAGACACGGTAGATTGAACTTTGTTCTCTGTTTTCCTTCTTGGAAAGAGAGGACACAGCTTGAGGTCAGCACTGATCTGGGACTGTACGTAAGGCAAATCAGTGCTTCACTGCCACTGTGTTTTTAAGCTTTCTAAAATTACAACAGCTCATTTTAGGGGGAAATGAAGAACCTGGGAAGAGCTCAGCTAGGCAACAATGACCTGCAGTCTCTCGAGTGGTGGCAGCTGGTCGACTGAGCTGCGGTCAATAGAAGGCTTGATGGGGCTGGGGGATTTTCTTCCAAGGTGGCTTACTCACATGGCAGCAAGCTGTACAGACTAGGGGCCAAGGGCCTCACCCCTCCCCACAAGACCGTCTGAGCATCCTCACACAAGGCAGTTGGCTTCCCGAGAGCCAAAGTGCAATGCCTGTTATGGCCTAGCCTGAGAAGTCACATTTCGTCATTCACTTCCGCCACTTCCCACTGGTCGCACAGAGCCAGCTTGATCGAGTGTGGGAGGGGACCACACACAAAGGCAGTGTGGATCCCTGGGGGCCATCCTGAGGCTGGCTGCATACCACAAACAACTCGCACAATGCCAGGGACTGGACACAACGCCCTTGACCCCCACTGAACAATCAGCCTGAACAGAAGGCAACCAAGCAAACATTATCCCCCAAACTCGTCCCAACTCCTCCCTTAGGGCAGCCCCAGCTTTTAAGTAAAGGGAATCATGCCTAATAATTATTCCTATCAAGAAACTAGATCTCAGGGTTTGGTCACGCAGCTCTTTGGTTACAGAAACAACTCTGACAGAATAATCAAAGGTCCTCCACCATCCTCGCCCCTAGCCAGGACCCCATCTACTGCAAGCACTGCTCCACGTCAGTGCCTTTCCTAACTTTATTACAACTTATGCCTGCCTCTCCTGTATGACACCCATGTGACATCCATCTCTAATCCTCTGAGTCATCCCCAGACAAGCTGGCACGTGATTACATCATCTCATTTCATACATCCAGGGCAGGAAAACATGGCAGTTAAGAACTCTTGGACCTGGGTTCAAACCTCTGCTCTGCCCCTTGACAGCTGTAAGATTGTTCAGAATCAAGTTTCTTTCTCTGAAAAATAGGGCTGAAAGCATACCTGCTTCATGAACTCATGGAGCATCCACATGCATATAAGAGTGCGGCACAGTGCCTGGCACACAGTAGCTCAAGAAAGGCTGGTCGTGCCCACTGGTGTGCTTGATCCAGAGAGGCAATCATTCATTCATTTTTTTCTTTGTTTCCCGAAGCTTTGTTTCTCACAACTTGGCCATGAGAGTTAGGCACAAGGACTGCCTCTTCCTCCAGCCATCTCACCAACCCCTCCACACACACACACACACACACACACACACACACACACACACACACGTGCACACAAACACACACACACGTTCTCATGCTACCTTCAGCCCTTGCCATCTCCTGTAACCCCAGAAAAGAAGACCGAAGTGACTTACAATGGCACTGCCCTGGCCAGCTGTGGTGATTCATGACTAGCATCTCAGCACTTTGGGAGGCTGAGGCAGAAGAATCACTTAAGACCAAGAGTTCAAGACCAGCCTGGTCAACATGGCCGAGACCCTGTCTCTACCAAAAAATAAATAAAATTAGTAAGAATGGCACTGCCCTAAACTCCTTGAGGTGTCCTTGTCAAGGATTTATGGTTGTTTTTATGGCCACTTTAATAGGCAGAAATGTGCACAGAGCAGAGTTCCCCAAGAACCCACCATCTTAGACCGTTTTCTTTTTTTAATTCCTCAGCAAACAAGTCTATCTCATATGACTTTTGTCTCATTCAAAATCTTGTAACAGGCTGGGCATTATCACTCACTCCTGGAATCCCAGCACTTTGGGGTGCTGAGGCTGGTAGATTCACATGAGGTCGGGAGTTCAAGACTAACCTGACCAACATGATGAAAGCCTGTCTCTACTAAAAATACAAAAAATTAGCTGGGCGTGATAGCGGGCCAGCTACTCGGGAGGCTGAGGCAGGAGAATCCCTTGAACTCCGGAGGCGGAGGTTGCAGTGAGCCAAGATCAGGCCACTGCACTCCAGCAAGGGCCACAAGAGCAAAACTCCATTTCCAAAAAAAAACCCCCCAAAATTGATAACATGAATGTTTACTTCTCACAGGAGAATCAGAGTTCCATCCTGAGATTGCCAGAAAATGATGAAAAGAAAATTACACACAAGCAAACAGGCCCCACTTTCAAATGGACTGAGAATGACCCACTGAAGTTCCACCAAGGCCAAGAGTGACCTCCAGCCAGCAACAGGGAAAGACTGCCACTTACTGGCAGCCTCCAGAACTGGAGAGGAGCCTATCGAGACAATTGTATCTTTCACAAGCTCTTAACCTTTACACCTGTCAATAAAAACCCCATTAACATTTAAAAGGAATGTTTCTGGGTATCCAATTGGAGCAAGAGTTGGAAAACACTCCAAGCAATGGATGCTGTGTTAGTATCCCATCTGTCCCAGACCTCTAGCACTGTTCACTTTCCTTCCACGGTACCAACACCAAGCTAGCTGACAGGTGGGAACAGGGCGGCTCTGTGGTTGGCCCCCAAGAGCCAAGGAGTCCCCCAAGCTGACCCTCTGCACTGGCAATTGCAACAAAAACTTTCGCCTTGTCTTCCCTCTCTCCATTCTTTGTCCCTTCGGACTCTGCTCACACATCACACCCAGAAAGCTCCCTAAGATCTCTGGTGGGATGAGAATTCTGCTCTGTGCTCCTGTGGCATCCCACGCTTCCTCCACCTGGAGGCCCTTGGCTCACTGCATTACGCCATCTACTGACTGGCTTGCCTACTACCACAGCGACGGGCCATGCGCTGTGAGGGCATGCATTGTGTGCCCATCTATTCGTTCCTGTGTGCATGCATTCATTCATTCCTTACTGAATGCCCACCAATGTGCCAAGCATTGGGGTATGAAGAGCAAGGCAGACGAAGCCCCCAGCCTCTCCGCCCTTGCTGTAGAGTGCTGTTTACTCGTCCTCACATACCCATGCCATCCTATGTGGCACTCAATACATGTTGGATGGATGGATGTGCCCCCTCCTTCAACATCACTTAATTAACTTAGTAACTTCCTGCGAGGACTATGTTCTTGCTGTTACACCGCTGTGACTTCCTCTGGATCTCTCATGTGAGCCTGCGGCCTTCCAGCCTCACCCAGCCTACAAAGGCATTTTGTTTGGCCCAAGTTTGTAGTTTTTTTAAAAACACTGCATTTGTGGCTAACTTTTAAAATTGGGAAAATTTCACACACATCTTCTTCTGGCTTCTCTAGAAAAATGAACGCACATTTCTTCACAGCAGGGGTGAGTACCTAAGCTTCCTTTAGACTCAGTGGGCACATTTCAATTTGCCACAATCCCCACTCTCTCTGAGTTTTCTATCACTGAGGCCAAAAGCTGCTGAGGATGATCTCAGCTGTGCTGGCGATTCTCTTGCCCCAGCCAGCTTCACTCAGGACTGTGAGTTACTCTACATGTGGTTCGACTGAAGACCCCAGGGTTACACGCGTGTCATCCAAGAAATACATCTGACATGAGCTACAACACAAATGAATGGGCAATTTTATTGATTTTTTACCTCCTAGCATAGCCTCCTAACAGTGGATACAGGTTGCTGTGGTTTCCAGCAGGGATCTCAGAGGCAAGGGAAGTGAAGAAAACAGGGAAATTCCAAGGGTACCTCACCATGGAACCAAACGCCATGTCGACTGGAACTCTTCTTGCAAACGAATGCTGAAGTTCAAGAATGACATTCTCACACCACCAGCACGGCTTAAATACTTCTTTGACAAAAATAATAATAATAAATTATATTCAACTCAGAAAATAAATTCTTTTCAGCAGAGTGACAGGAGGGTCCATTCACTGCATTGCACGAGGGGCCATGTGGAGGGTGAGGGTGTGCACAGGCTGCCACAGTGACAAGGGGCGGGGCGCAAGGCCAGCAGCACAGGCTGAAGTTAGCTGATGCATGCTTTTGGCTTTCATCCCACGGGCGGGTGGTGGCCGGACCCCTGGCTGTGGCCTGTCCAAAGTGAGACTGCAACGGCCCCCCTTCCTCCTCACGTCCGCCTTGTCTTCTGTTTCTTAGCCTGTCTCTTTGCATCTTCTGGGCCGCTATTGTCAGAGGCTACCTGGCCGAGTGCGCGGACTCCCTGCAGCCGACTTGTCAACTGTAGCAGCAAAGGGATGAGCTGGAAAAGAGAAAAAGTGTGAGTGGGAGGCAAAGAGGAGGCTTCTGCCAGATGGAGAGCGGAGCCTAACTTCTCAACATACTTTCTTCAGACATGATCAGCAGCTGCCACATGCTAATCATTCAGTTCATACGAGGCAGGCCTCTGTACTAGCAGGTCCCTAGGGATAATGGGCTGGCCTCTCCCTGGGACCAACAGGTCCCTAGACGTATTCCAGATTTAAGGATTAGGAAACATTGCAGAGGTTTTCAGCCTTGAAAAGAGGCCTAACTGGACTTGAGCCCTTCACAGGCCCTCCCAACCCTGAAATGCGATTTCTGTGACCCTGGACATCCTCTGCTATCACTCCTGCAGCTGTGAGGACTTGCTCTCCCTGACACCCCACCGTCTCCTGAAGCCTCTGGATTTCCTACCTTGTCATGGTTGTAACCGGCCAGCAGAACCAGCAGCGTCAGTGGCAGGGCAATGTAGGATCCTTGCGCAATGTCCTGCTCAGGCAGCTTCCTCTGCAAACACCGAGAGCCCCATCACTCCTCACCAAGGCTGCACGCTTGTCCACTACCCACAATGCCACAGCCACCACGCACCCAGTCTTCTGAACCGGCTACCTGAGGACACCCAGGGGCCCTCATGATCCAAATTCTTTCTATCCAAAGGAAGGAACTAAAGTGATTTGGATACTTTTCCCCACGAGTCCTCTTCTGCCCAAACCCTCACTATTTGCTTCTGCAACTCAGGAACAAAGCGAATCCAATGACAAGGTATTCCTCAGCCTCTGGACGCTCCTCCAAAGTGAGGAAATGAGGAGCTGCCGCTATCAGGGAGTCCTGGTGGGTGAAAAGCAACTGGGTCTCAGGTTGTTGAGTCCCAGCAACGTGTAGGGACTTGGTCCCACAGGGACGTATCAAGAACCTGCTGTTCTAGGCCCAGGGCACACAGTGAGGGCATCTATTCCCAGCCAGTACAGCCTAGTGCGGAAGGGCTGGGAACACTGTGGACCCCTAGGTGGTAACTGAGCAACCCCAAGCTTCTGAAGAACAGGCCAAAGCCCAGCTATCTGAAATAAAAAGAAGAAATTGTTGTTGATTTTTAACTGGTAAATTCTCTTAGAATTTGGTTTTGGTTTCCCCGAAATGAGTTATTTGCTTTGAGATGCTTGTTACTTACTGTATTGATTATATCTGAGAAAATGAAGAATAATGTGAAAAGTTAAAATGTAGCTTGTAACTTTGGCTCTGCTGAGCTGTAAGTTGTAACTTTGGCTCTGCTGAGCAGTTCTAGTAAAAACAGGAACTTGGTGTAAGAGACAAACCACGTGGCCTGACTGCCAGAGAGAGATGACAGCACGTAATAAGCTTCTCACTGCAGAAAGGCATATTGATTATGGCCCTGGAAAGGGAATGCGACCCTTATGGAGAACCTATAAACGGACGCATGAGGGGTGTCTGTTGAGGAAAAACCTCCGTGGTGGAGATTAGGATGTAAAAGTCTTTCTTCTCCCACTGTTCCCCCAGGCCTGCATGGGAGTCTCCCTCCTCGTGCAGTTTTTGTGGTCAGGCTGGTTGTCCTGTGTCAGAGCCTGCTCCCCCTGCAGCTGTGAGCCCCGTGCTTTTCTTGCTGATAATTCTAACTTTATGTTTAACCTCTATTCTTGCTAAGGTGTATGGTTTCTATGCTGACGCACAGAAAGTTATCTTTATGTTGTTCTGCTTTTATCACACCACGTTGTGACTTTTGTGCACCAGTTTTGCAAATGTATTCTTTTTGTATGATTGTTACAACAATGTTGTGTAATTCCACTTTCCCATCCCCACTGAAAGAGCATAATAAAAAACTGAGGTTTTCAGGGGAATTTTAGATATCCACAGAGCGGCTTTATGTGACGTCTCTCCCCTACATCCAGCTTTGAAGAAAACTATTTGTCTTTTTTTTTTTTTTCCCCCACCGATCACTCGATCACTTTCAGAGATCTTGAATCCATGTTGATATATTGGGAGCTGGTCTTCCAATAAGGAAGCAAAGCAGACACTGTTACGAGCATCCCTGTGGCCATTCTCCCTTTCTCCAAATACAACCCCCAACTATTATCTGGGCCACTGAGAATACAGGCCACCTTTCCCAGCCTCCCCTGCAGCCAGGCACAGCCATGGAACTAAATTCTGGCCAATGGTACAGGAAGAAAAGCGGTAAGAGCCACACCCTGGCTGGACCCTAGAGGAGAAGTGGTGTACCTTCCCTTTTGCTGGGTGGACAGCATTTGGCCAACTGCCCCATTCTGGACAAAGCAATGCGCTTGAACAGAGCAACGAGACAGAAGGCGTCCCCTGATGCCTAGGAGCTATCAGACTATCTCTGCACTGATGATTCCTGGACATTTGCCATGAGACAGAAATTTTCATCTTAATAAAGCCCCTAAAATGCTGGGTTCTAAACCGTTGGGTGAACCTATATCCCATTAACCCACTCTACTCCCATAAAGGAAACAAATAAATGAAATGGGAACTTTCCAATAAGGATAAAAACAAGTCAATGAGCCAGAGCAATGTTCTCAGTATAGGGTACCAGGACTCCTCTCTTAGGAGGTTCATGAGGCCACAGGTATTTTCATGACAATAGTAAGACGTGATGTGCCTTTTCCACTCATTGTTTCACAGGTGTACAGTGGACTTTTCCAGAGGCTACATGCCCTGATGTCATCACGCCCACAACTAATGGAATGTGTGGCTTGTGGGTTCTTATGTTTTTAACATCTCAGTTTTAATTTCCAATATGATAAATACAGATAGAGATAATCCATACGAACTCAAGATCTTTAAAATCCTCAAACATTTTTAATAGTATAAAGGGGTCCTGCAACAAACCTATCTGAGAACTGCTGGGCTAGAGAGTGGCCGTGGGGCCACTCTACCTCAGATGCCCTTTCACAAGTGAAAGAATAAGGGCAGGAACACATTTCCATCTCTAACTTCCTACTTCTGTATTTCTGGACATCTATTAGATTCTAACCCATTTTCCACTGAAGTAAACACTTACTTAGAAGTTTAATTCAGGCCAGGCACAGTGGCTCACGCCTATAATCCCAGCACTTTGGGAGGCCAAGGCGGGCAGATCACCTGAGGTCAGGAGTTTGAGACCAGCCTAGCCAACACAGTGAAACCTCATCTGTACTAAAAATATAAAAATTTGCCAGGCGTGGTGGCATGCACCTGTAATCCCAGGTATTCCAAAGGCTGAGAAAGGTGAATCACTTGAACCTGGGGGGCAGTGAGGTTGCAGTGAGCTGAGATGGTGCCACTGCACTCCAGCCTGAGCGACAGAGCAAGACTTTGTCTTGGGAAAAAATAAATGAATGAATGAATGAATGAATGTTTAACTCAGCAGGAATTAAAGTGAGTATGAGTCTAGGCTCAGGTCCCAGGCCTTACTGGGTCATCTCAGGCAACCACGATGAGACTCAGTTTACTCAACTATGACATGGAGAGTATATGAACACTACCCACTGCGGTTGGACACTGTGAAACTTGATGAAATGAGCGTGTGGAACGCTCAGCAGTGCATGGAACACTGAGTAAAACCCAGTCAGCAGGCTATGGGCAGTCACATCAACAGAGGAGGAAATCAATGTGCTTACAAAGCCCCCGTGAATGTGCAATGCTGAGACACTCATCACATGAAAGGCAGAACGAGGTGGAAACCACGTGGCTTGAGACAAACCACCTCACTCGAGTCCTGGTTCCGTTAACACTCGGTAAGTGACTCAATCTTTCTGGGCTTCTGTGAAAATGGGAGGAACAGCACACCTGCTCGAAGGCTTGCTGTGAGGATCAACCTGTGAGGGCCTTGTACGGGGTGGCACCGAACAGGCACGCTCTTCATTCATCACTTGGCCCTGCTCGGGAATCCAACCCCCAGCAGATGCCATTTCTCACATTCTCAGAAGTGACAGGCAGCAGCTACGAGGCTGGGTTGCTCAGCTACCACCAAGCAGTGTCTCTACCCTCCCGCCGCTGGCTCTCAAGTGTGGCCCTGAGACCGGATGAGTTCCCTGCTGGGAGTCCTTGGGAATGTCGCTGCCTGTAGCCATCAGTGGCTTTCACAGAGGCCTCTCCCATTCACTGGGGCCAACACGCAGCCCCAAGCAAAGGTAAGTGGTTCTTTTACATGCTCATCGCTCAGGCACTTTCTTCTTTTTGAGACAGAGTCTCGCTCTGTCACCCAGGCTGGAATGCAGTGGTGCTATCTTGGCTCACTGCAAACTCTGCCTCCCGGGTTTACAATTCTCCTGCCTCAGGCTCCCGAGTAGCTGGGATTACAGGCACGCACCATCACGTCCAGCTAATTTTTGTATTTTTAGCAGAGATAGGTTTTGCCACATTGCCCAGGCTGGTCTCGAACTCCTGACCTCAAGAGATCCGCCCACCTTGGCCTCCTAAAATGCTGGGATTACAGGCGTGAGCCATGGCACCTAGCCCTCTACGGCACTTTCTAATCAGGTCTCCACTGTGAGGCACAAGGAAGTGCTTCCTCCTGGGTCATCAGAAAGACTCCCTTGTTCAGGTAAGATATTTGCAGGCTCACTGAGCACGAACCACTCTTCACAGAAGCCAGGAATCAGCAGCAGAGCTCTGCTCAAGCCCTAGCTCAGCTCCGTGTGAGCTGGTGACCTTGGGCTGCTCACGTCTCCCTCTGGGTCTCAATCTTCCCATCCCTAAATGAGAGGTAATTCCTGTCCACCTTCCACGCAGGATGGCATTCAAAAAGCATGAAACGTTACTGGACAGCATGTGGAAAAAGACAATGTGGAACCATACTTCACACCTGTACCAGGAAAACCCCCAAATGATAGGGATTTAAATGTAAAGAAAGAAACCACAAAAGTCCCCCCCAAAACATGATAAATTCCTATAAAAGCTGGGAAGGAAGAAAACCTTCCTATCACTAAAAAACCCAGAAGCAATAAAAAAAATCCAACAAATTTAACATAGAAATTAAAAAAAGGTAAAAAAAAGTAAAACAAAAAAAAAGCAAATCTTTGCATAAGCCAAGTGAAAAGATAAATGACAAAACTGGAAAAACATGTACAACAGACATTACAAAGGGTTAATATTCCTAATATACAAAGAGCTGAAAGCTGTTGAAGAAAACCAAAAATTCTATAGGAAAATAGGTTAACCAGTTCACAGAAAAGAAAATACAAATAGCTCTTAACCACATGAAAAGAGAGAAATGCAAATTAAAAGTACACTAAGATAATATCACTTCTCATCTATTAGACTGCAAAAATTGAAACCTTTGACAACATATTCTGTTGGAGAAAAAAGGTTCTCATTCGCTGCTGGCGGGAATACAAAACAGCAGAAACCCTGTAGAAAGGAAGTGGCTGTACCAATCAAAATTCAGTATGCATTTACCCTTTGACTCAGCATTCCACTTCTGGGAGTCTGTTCCAAAGAGAGACTGACAAACATTCAAAAACACGCCTTCGTAAGGCAATTCATTAAAAGGTTATTTGTAATAGCAAAAAACCAGTGACAATCCAAATGTCCCTCAACCAGGGACTAATTGAATACCCGACAGCACCAGGATCTGAACGTGTCTGTGCCTATAGAATTCATAGGTTGAACCCTTACCCATAAGGTGATAGTATTAAGAGGACACCCCTTTTAGGAGGTGATTAAGTCAAGGATAAATCCCCCTATCAAAGAGGCCTAAGGGAGCTTGTTTGCTCCTTTCCACCTCGTGGGGACACAGTTAGGTGGCACCATCTATGAAGCAGACAGCAAGTCCTCGCCAGACCCCAAATCTGCCTGCGCCCTGATCTTGGGCTTGCCAGCCTCTAGGACTGTGAGAAAGATATGTTTGCTGTTAGTGAGTTACCCGGTCTGAGCTGCAAAACAGCAGCCCGAACAGACTGAGACGTATGGCATATCCACAAAGAGGAATGCTGCACAGTTATTTCAAAAAGGAATGAGGAGGATCTGAATACACTGTTCCCTTTACAGTTGTTTGTTTTTTTTTAAATAAAGTTCTCATTCTCTCCACTGAAAAGGCCTAGAAGCAATGACCAACCCCGTAGCTATGAGGCCAGATATTTCTTTTTTTAATGCAGATTACCGTGTTCCACTTTCACCCCCTATCAAGTTCAGAATCAGTGGTGCTGAGGCTGAGCCCTGAACTCCAGTTTCTGTTACTGCTGATGTATCTATTTAATCATCAGTTGATGATACTGCACCTGAGCTTCAGGAATCACGAAACAATTTTATCAAAAAGGTGAAAGATACGTATATGTTTTGTTTGTTCTATTGCTGTTTCAAGTCTATCGGTTACACGATAGACTATATGCAATAGATACACATATTGCACATAGTAAGGGGCACATATTACAATGAATTAAGCAATAAATTAAGTTTCTTTTAACCCACAGGTATTCTGTCCATCTGTTTTTGGTTGTTTCTTTTTCTTGCAATTTATTTGTCAAACAAATCAGGCTCCAGGTGGTTGTCCTGCATCCCCATGGAGTCATTTGTGTGCTTTCAGGCCCTCTCTATTTTCTGTAAAGTAGCAGTTGGTTCTAGGGGTTTCAGTGGGCCATGTACCATGTGCTTCCGCATGGAGAAACACACGTCACCAGTCACAGCGTAGTGGTGTCCCTCTTTCCCAAAATCGTTCCTGAGCCGCCGACCTGAACAATTATATTGCTCTTACCAGTTTCCTCCTCAAAGGGAATGGCAGGCATCAATGCTCAGAAAAGCTACAAAGAATCTGGGGAAGCCCAGAATCCCAAAGGCAGAATGAGAGAGTGACCCAATGCCAGAAGCCCGTTAAATATCTGCCCTGCAACCTGCCATCTGGAGCACAGGCTGTATGGACGCGCCTTCCCTTGCCACCCCATGGATTGTTTTCTTTTGGCTTGTTTTGTTAGTTTTTCTGGAGAAAGGGTATTACTCTGTCACACAGGCTGGAGTGCAGTGGCATTATCATGGCTCATCGAGGCCTCAACCTCCCAGGCTGAGGTGATTCTCCCACCTGAGCCTCCCGAGTAGGCAGGACTATAGATGGATTCCACCACTCCCGGCTAAATTTTGCATTTTTTGTAGAGATGGGGTTTCACCATATTGCCTAGGCTGGTCTAAAACTCCTGGCCTCAAGAGATCCACCAGCCTCGGTCTCCCAAAATGCTGGGATTGAAGGCGTGGGCCACCGGACCCAGCCCATGGATTTTTCTTTTTAACTCCCCCTTTTACTCACCGTGGGATTGAAAATCAAGGTGATGTGTTTATGGTAGCCCACTGCGGTGAAAGAAACTTGAGGCAAGATGTAGTCATACTGGGATCTGGGGAGTGTGGAGTCCAGAAGCACAACATAGTTCTGTGCACACATGGGAAGAAGTTATTCTTATAGGAACGGCTCTGGCAAAGCAAATGAAAACTCAAACCTAACGTATGGCTGTGATATCAAGAAATTTAAGTTTTTAAAGAACTCCCCAGGTCTACACATCCAAACCAAGGTTGCTGCCTTCAAAGTAGCAACCTCAATGGGCTATTGCATCAGTGGCGGGCGTGTGTCCCCAGTGTCTCTGAGCCTGTGGCTTCTGATAAGGCTGTCAGAACCTGCAGCTCTTTTTATGAGTACTCAACCTTGACAATTACGGTCCTCTGAGGATCTGACTTTATGAAACACAAAAAATAATTATGAGCCAATTCTGATGAGGGAGGTATGTGATACAACTGAGGATGCTGTATCCTAAAAATAGAGCACCCCTGGAACAGCACGAGGGGCAGCCACAGCTCTGTGTGCTGGGCCCCGACCACGTGCCAGGCACCATGCACAATGCATCAGGCCCGTGGCTGCCCTGCTTTCAACCACTGGCAAGGTGGAGATCATTACCACCGTCTTATAGTCGAGGAAAGTCATACATGAAGAGAGTGAGAGTAATGTGCCCAGGGTCACTCAGCGAGGAAAGCTGCCACACATCTATGAAGGCTCTGAACTCAGGGGAAGTGTGACCCCAAAGCCCAAGATGTTTCTACATCGCTATGGAAAGTAGCAGTGTAGAAACCCCCCTGGAGAAAAGTCGGGGAGAATTCCATGACAGCCTGTTTCATTATTTTACAGCCGTTTTCCACAAAGAAAGGCTACAGCATAGCATCCTCATAGCAGGTGTTAAGAAGCCAGGAGAGGGAGTGTCACCACCTAGGCTCACACTTGACATCCTCAGGCCGAGACCACCAGCAAGAGAACCAAATTCTTTGCAAAGTTTGCACTCCCCACATCAACTACAAGTTAGCTCTGTCCAAATAGAACTGATAATAAGCAGTTTGTAATCAGTAAATGACATGCAAAATAATGGCTGAAAACTTCCCAGTTCCAAGGGGACACCAAAAAGGTAGAACTGCAAGTGGTCTACACGACACACATTATAATTAGATTGTCAAAGACACAGAGAATTTTCAAAGCAGGAAAAGAAAAGTAACTCATCACATCCAAGGCAACTCCCATCACAAGGCTCTCAGCGGATTTCTTAGCAGAAACCCTCCTAGCAGGAGAGCATGGGGTGATATGTTCCAAGTGCAAGAGTCAATGATGCCTAACGTAGCCCTTGGTTAAATAAATTACAGCGTTCCCTATTTTATGGACTACTGTCCATAAAAACCATGGTATGAAAGATTTAATGATGAGGAACAGATCTGCGATATATTCTTCATTGAAAAGCACAGACAGCAAAACAATGTACCAAACAGTGTCAGTTTTGAATTATTAAAATAAATGTCTATTTATATTTATACATGCATGTGCACACATGCCTGAAAAAAGACCCAAAGGATACCAATCACCACGTTGGCAGTGGCTATTTCTGGATGATGAGGCTTAAGTCTTTTTTTTTTTCTTTTTTCCAAAATCTCCTGCCATGAATATGTATTCTTTTTGTAAACAGAAAAACAATTAAGAAATAGTAATCCCTGCAGAACGCAACCTCTTTTGATTGAGAGAGCACATTTCTGCAGAGTGGTATTTAGGGAGAACAGGAGAGAACTGTGTTTCCTTAAACTAAACAGAAGAATTATTAAAACAAAGGCAGAACGCAGAATCGGGCCACAGGTCTTACCTCGCCGTCTCTGAGCAGCGGGGGGAAATGGAAGAAGAGGGACTGGCCAAGGGAGACGGTCTGGATCGGATTGTCGAGGTTTTCGCTTTTGTAAAGCTTCACCTGGAGAGAGAAACAAAACCAGACATGCTTTGACAGTGAAACACCATCAACATTTCGTATCAGACATCCTCAGGAAAGCCACTCTCTGGATGGGTGTCTTTGGATATCTGAAAAAGAAAGCTCTCCCCATATGCATCACATATCCCTTGGTCATCCGAGACTCCATCCAGTTACACACCACACACAGAAATTAAGATTCAAATCAGATTCTGACGACCTGTGTTCTTGTTCCAAATGGTAATAAGAGTCAATATAATAGTAATATTAAAAAGAATAGCTTCTAACACGCGTTGAACATCTGTAATATGTCAGGCAGGCAGCATTTTATTTATATTATCACCAATCCTGACTATGAAACAGGCGTTGTTATTATCCCTATGGAGACCCAGAGAGCCAAAGTCACCTAAGGTCGCACAGCTTACACACAGCGTAGCCTGGGACTCAACCCCCTGAGGATCCCAAGCGTTGTTCCTGCCTTGCACTGCCTCATCATATGATGTCATCTTAACTCCACAAATATCTGTTAAAGTCAAAATGCATTCCATCATGTACGCGGCTCTCCACGCTGCTTCAAGAGGCACTGGAGTACTTTGTTTCTGGCTTTATTTCTGGGGTTGTTCCTGTTCTCACTATTCTCACAACCACACAGGATGGGGCATGAGCAGGACTAAGGTGCAGTCCTGGATGATGGCAAAGGCTTTGAGGATGCCACCCTGTACCTGCCACAAGAGAAAAAGAATGCCAGGACCACGTCCCTGGGCCCATGCTGGCACCTTTCTACATAACACACAGGGGAGTCTTCCTAAAATGAAAGTCACAGACTGAAGGCTTATGGGTCACATCAAAGACCCCTTATGTGTTCTTTTGTCTTGTATAAGGAAATTTGAATTCACTGACTCTATTTAAAAATCAGGTGATTTCGAATAATTCTAATTTCCAGCTTTTCTGAAAAACTGGGAAGTGAAGCCAACTCTGAGCCAGAATTCCAGGAGAGCAATTCCAGCACAGCGACAATCAGGAGCCGC